>NC_080725.1:19835000-19962500 GCF_019097595.1 Hemibagrus wyckioides
AGATAGATAGATAGATAGATAGATAGATAGATAGATAGATAGATAGATAGATAGATAGATAGATAGAGGGGACAGACAGACAGACAGACAGACAGGTAGATTAATAGAAAGACAGACAGACAGCCAGACAGACATACATGCAGACAGACAGATAGAGGAGACAGACAGACAGACAGACAGACAGATAGATAGATAGATAGATAGATAGATAGATAGATAG
This sequence comes from Hemibagrus wyckioides, assembly GCF_019097595.1. NCBI lineage: Eukaryota > Metazoa > Chordata > Actinopteri > Siluriformes > Bagridae > Hemibagrus > Hemibagrus wyckioides. The sequence goes on from NC_080725.1 coordinate 19,835,221, forward strand.
ATAGATAGATAGATAGATAGAGGGGACAGACAGACAGACAGACAGACAGGAAGATTAATATAAAGACAGACAGACAGACATACATGCAGACATGCAGACAGACAGACAGATAGATAGATAGATAGATAGATAGATAGATAGATAGATAGATAGATAGATAGATAGATAGACAAATGGACAGACAGACAGATAAAAGGGACAGACAGGCAGGTAGATTAATAGAGAGACAGACAGAATAGAAAGTGAATAGATAGATACCCAGCATGCATCACTCAAACACCTCACTCAACTCTTTAGCAAATTCTGCGGCAGAAGAATTTTCCCAGAAGTTTCCCAGATCACACACTTTAAACACTTCTGCATGCCAGGTTACCAGGAAAAACGTCAGCTTTTCACCAGCTTAAACACAAAGGGCTAATCAGAGACAGATATATATTCACTGGACTGTCTTTAAAAGTGCATTGTTTGTTGATGTTTATTTGAAGCAGTTAGCTACGGTAATAAAATAAAATAACGCCACCTCGGTTAGCTCTTGTTTAAATTCTGTAACAAAATAAACCTTCAGTGAAAGCTAGAAGTTAGATGTTGAAAAAAAAAGTGATTGTTCCCATGGTAACGACTGGACAGTGTTATCTCACTGTCTTCATGATGCTTTTAATTTAAAACCTGATCATGGTCATTAGCCTGTCTAAAAAAAAAAGTACAGCAAGAAGAAAGCAACAAAGCCTGGCCTAAAACGCTGTCTAGGATCGTTGTCATGGTTACCCTTCAACAATGTACAAGGGATACTGATTTGGACCCGTGTCCTAATACGAAGCAATATATTTTCCCTTTGAAATGGGACGCTATAAGAAGATGGACTGATAGCCATGGTATTAGATTTGATTATTCGCTCTGATCTAAAGTGGGGACACTGAGAACACACACACACACACACAGTGACCTACAGGGAAACCACAGAAGGGTATTAATCTGTGCCAAAAGCACCGCAGGCAACCTAGAAAACACAGGCTTTTAAACAAATTTGTGCCACTTTTCTGTTGATCAATTGATGGGACATGAACAAACTGGTTGCTTCTCAGAACAGGACACCGTATCCCACAATGCAAAGCCCTCACACAACAATCCTACGGGTGCAACAATTTGCATACATTATGCATATAACGCTAATCCTGAAGATGCATGACCCACAAGCATATGTACTACCCTCCTTGTAAGGAGCACTTCCGAGAAAAGCAGGAAGTTTGCACTCACATCTCGGAATTGGACCAGGCCCATCTCCCCGAGCTCGCTGATGCAGTCGTACGCTGAAGCGGACTGCAGGAAGAGCTGTGCCAGGCACATCTCCTCGCTCCTGAAGCTCGAGCCCATCTTACTGCAGCCGGGGGATAAGACAAAACCCGATCTACACCAGAACACAGGTTGCCAGATTGGTGTCACTGATTCCTGCAGGGTTGCCAGGTTGGATAGAAATTTAAAAATGCTATTATTTCAGGTCAATAAAGACTTTATAACATTGCCAAATGAATGTTAGACAGACAGACCTCAACAATGAGGCCTGAATATTGTATTTAAATAACAGATGTAAAAATATACTCATATTGTTGCCATGTGCAATATCTTATTATGTGCAATATATTCTAGTTCCCTAGCAACTTTTTTGTACTTTGAATACATTTAATATATATGAAATATTTAATTTATATTTTATATTTCATTTATATTTTTTGAATACAATTTGTGTGCATATAAAATATTTAATTTATGTTTTATATTTCATTTATATTTTATATTTCATTTATATTTTTCGAAAACATTTTGTATATATAAAATATTTCATTTATGTTTTATTTTTCATTTATATTTTATATTTCATTTATATATTTCAAATACATTTTGTATATATGAAATATTTAAATTATATTTTATATTTCATTTATATTTTTTGAATACATTTTGTACTTTAGGATACATTTGTATATATGGATTATTTCATTTATTTTTTCATTTATATTTTATTTATATTTCTTGTAATATAAATCAGGCTCTGACAAAAGAATTTCCTTCAAGATTAATAAACTGCTATCTGACCTTATAAGAGCAAATAAATATGAATATTATTTATAAACAATCAAACATTTTAATATAGCTTTCTTATTTGTAGTATTCATATTTCTATATTTATTTCATAGTGCAACATTTAAACAGCCTCGTTTATCTTTGTCCCGGTTTCCACATCAGCGTAAATGTCACCTACAGTGATGCCAAAGCTTCCACACACACATCTAGCCTACTTTGCATAACCAGATCAGATCTCTACTGAGCATGCTCACTAAGACATGTGGCTCATCCACTAGACCAGAGTCCCATGAATATAATCTTTAAACAATTCTGATTTGTCAGTAAGCAAAATCTAGACATCTCTGGCAGACGCTCTTATCCAGAGAGACAATTTATCTCCTTTTTATACTCTTATCCAATTTATCTCCTTTTATACAACTGAGCATGTGAGGGTTAAGGGCCTTGCTCAGGGGCCCAGCAGTGACAGCTTGGTGAACCTGGGATTTGAACTCACAACCTTCTGATCACTAGTCCAACACCTTAACCTTATGAAAAATTAAAAAATATACTAGAATAACATGTCAGTAAAATTACAATGCAAAAGAAAATGTACTATACACATGGGAAAGGGAAGAATATTAGTATATGGGGAAAGAAATACAAATGTACATATTAATGCAGAACATTTAAAGCACAGATAAAGCTATTGTATCACTATATATATATATATATATATATATATATATATATATATGTATATATGGGCGGTGGTGGCTCAAGTGGTTAAGGCGCTGGGTCGCTGACCGGAAGTTGCCATTGGTGGGCCCTTGAGCAAGGCCCTTAACCCTCTCTGCTCCGGGGGGGCTGTATCATGGCTGACCCCAAACTCCAAGGTTGGGATATGTGAAGAAAGAATTTCACTGTGCAGTAATGTATATTTGACAAATAAAGGCTATTTCTAACTAGCAAGCTACTTTGGTGTGGATTAACCCGAGACTAATAACTGACCATGTTTATAATTTGAGGTAACGATCATTTTATTCACTGATGTTAACCTCACTCGACAAAACAGCTGACTCGGCTATAATGGGAAAATAACCAAAGACTGCCTGGTGTGATGTGAGAATCCCAAGTGTCCTATTCCACTTAAAACACATCAATATGCTGTTAATATTTAATTATTTATTGGTTTTTATAAATTAACACTTTTTTTAACCACTACCTTGGTGTTCTATTCAACTTATGGGACATTTTCAATCAGAGTAAACAAATGATATAAAATTAGTCAAGACACCTTTAGTGTGAGACGTTTGTTTTATCCTAAATGTCTTGTCTATCTGCTATCTGGATAAAAATATCACTCTTTCTTTAATCCCGGACGCCAAAAAAATAGAATTTGCTCTGGTTTCGTTGTGTCCATGTTCAGCATTGAGTGTCTTTGTCATGTTCCACTCCACAGTGGTGGTTAATATGAAGCTCATATGAAAGTAGACACTCAGGATATTAAGATGTTTTAGTTTTTCAGAAGTATTTCTGTTTCTATCTAGCCTACCAAGGGTGATATACTCATTCAAGTTCCAAAAAAAACGCAAAACGACCAGTTTTGAAGTCAAACCCATTTCTGCTCTCTGAGACGCTCTCTGCTCGTTCACAAGCACCTACAATTTGAAGGTGTTCATCATCAACCACTAAAATTTTGTATAAGATTATCCAACAAATGAAACCCTCGTAATGAAACCATCAAAGCTCTACAGAAAAGTGTTAACTTTACTGTTTTTGTCCACTCAAGACCAACACTTTATCTGAAATTTAGCATCTCAGCTACATGGAGAAAAACTTTAAGCTCCGCCCATTCGGAAGGCTTCATCACTCCATGTCATATATCCCTAAAAAAATTTATCTTTCAATTTACGAGTTATTATAATTATACGTAGCAATTTCCCTTTAAAACACTTTTACTAGCCTGGAAACAGTTCATAGCACACTAAATAAAAAAATTTAAAAATTAAATAAATAAATAAATAAATAAATAAATAAATAAATAAAATGAGTTTTTATTCCCAAAGAATTGTTCATTTTGAGCCAAAAATTGTTGTTTTCTATTGAAATAAATCTAACAAAGAAAATTTCCAAAAACTGCAGATTTATGTAAATTTTTATATTGGGAAAAAATGTTTTTTTTTTTTTTTAAACTGTCTGTCCTGTTTTTCTTGGTTAAACAATAAAGGAAATATTTTCGAGCAAATAGTTTTTGGAAAATTTCTGAGAAGGTCTTTAACATTTTAAACACTACAGAAACAAAAAAGACAAAAAAAAAAAACAGATTTATAGAATTAAGATTTCTGCGTTGAATTTGTTATGAAGCATGCAAACGTGCGCGTGCTTAATCAGGATGCACGACGCCTCGTTTGCATAAATTAAAAAAAACGAAAAAAGTTCTGATGCAAGATTACTCGCAAGAATTTCAGTGATTATGGCATGAATTGCTTTATAAACGACATTGTTCACGTGTAATGTCTCTCATTAAAAGCCATAATATCATCACTCTGAGTCTAATGAGCATCGATGTCTGTTTAATAAATAGGAGCTCGCGCTCTGATTGCATTACGTCTTTGGAGGCTTGGAGTTTCTGTGTTTATATATGGTGCAGGATCCAGCATGAAGGCAGACTAATTATTAAAATACAATTACAGCACAAAAAAGAAAAATAAATCCTCGTATCAGCATGAGGCCTGAATTAAAGCAGCTGCAGTGGCTTACCTCTTCAGAGCTGCACTGATTAATCGATGGCGGTCTGTACCTTTAATTTTAGCCTCGCCATGGAAGCGACGGAAACAAGGCAATGAGAAATCAGTCAACAACAACAACAGCGCCTCTGGTTTTGTTTTTCTTTACCAATCTGACATGAAAATGATCCGAGTTGAGGATGCTGAGGGTTTAAAACGCGGCGCGATGGAAAATCTCCCTCCTGTAATGAGCTGGTGCTCAGCAGCTCTACCTCGGGTTGCCAGATACACCACTATTAACCCACCTTCATATTGATAGGAGCAATGTGGGCGTGTCACTAGCAAGCTGGGGTTTTTTTTTCCTTACAGTATAAATAAAACACTGATGCTGTGGATAGAGCTGTGTGGACAGCCTGTGACAAGGAGACAGCTGTGGACAGAGCCACTTGGAGATCACGGATCTGCCGTTACATCTGTCAGCTTGTGACAGCAAGGAATTAGTGTCTATAATGAACTCAGAAACTACACTGACCTAATAGTTCCTCATGAGCCCTAACCAATTACAAACTAACCAGTCTTACTAGCTGAACTAACTGGAAACGCTTCAAACCACACCGGATTTCTTATGCTTTCCTTACAACTTCAACTGTGAATTCCAAAGATTTGATTGATATTTCTTAACCTCATACAGATGAGATATTATACCTCCTGTCCTCTGTGTCTACAAACACAATCACAAACCACAAATGATCATACACAGATCAGGCATAACATTCTTACCAGTGACAGGTGAAGTGAATAATGATAATGATCTCATCATGGCACCTGTTAGTGGGTGGGATATATTAGGCAGCAAGTGAACATTTTGTCCTCAAAGTTGACGTGTTAGGAGCAGGAAAAATGATGTTTGATGAAGGACCAAATTACGATGGCTGGACGACTGGATCAGAGTATCTCAGAAACTGCAGCTCTTTTGTGGCGTTCCCGGTCTGCAGTGGTCAGTATCTATCAAAAGTGGTCCAAGGAAGGAACAGTGGTGAACCGGCGACAGGGTCATGGGCGGCCAAGACTCATTGATGCATGTGGGGAGTGAACGTGGGGGCTGACCCGTGTGATCCAATCCAACAGACGAGCTACTGTTGCTCAAATTGCTGAAGAAGTTAATGCTGGTTCTGATAAGAAGGTGTCAGAATACACAATGCATGACGGGTCAGCAAAAAGGGGACCAAGACAATATTAAACAGGTGGTCATAATGTTATGCCTGATCAGTGTATCTTAGTTTATCATTATGATAAACAAAGGAAAAATGTATTGTGACTCAGCAATGTCAGAAATAAATACAACCTTCTGCTTATAAAATAATAACAACATTGGTGTTTATCTAACAGGCTTCAAAAAGTGTAATTCATAGTAAAATCATTTTTATTAAAAAAAAAATCATCATATATAATCTATTTTGTAATAAATTGTAGATAGTAACAAATAGTCATAACAAATATTTACAAATGATGTGTATTTAAGTCAGTCATTTAATTTCACTTACATGGTCTGTATAAAAGATCTAAGCACAATCTGGCAACCCGAGCATCCCTGAATATATTCTGTGCTGTATTGTCCCACAGGAGGCCATCTGCCTGTCCTTTGTTTAAAAGGGTGTGAATTTGAACATTAAGTTTTCTTGCTGAAAATCCACCATGATGACTGGATAACACTCTAACCTCTGTTCACATTAAATACACGCCTGTAATCTCTGCAACATTCATATTTCCACAGCAGCTCTGCTCCTGTCCTGAGCTGTGTGGAGTAGAATAAAAACGTTTATAGGATTCCATAATTCAGTGATGTATTAAACATCCAGGTAAAAAAATGTATTTAAAAAAAATATATACACTATATTGCCAAAAGTATTCGCTCACCTGCCTTGACTCGCATATGAACTTAAGTGACATCCCATTCCTAATCCATAGGGTTCAGTATGATGTCGGTCCACCCTTTGCAGCTATAACAGCTTCAACTCTTCTGGGAAGGCTGTCCACAAGGTTTAGGAGTGTGTTTATGGGAATTTTTGACCATTCTTCCAGAAGCGCATTTGTGAGGTCACACACTGATGTTGGACGAGAAGGCCTGGCTCTCAGTCTCCGCTCTAATTCATCCCAAAGGTGTTCTATCGGGTTGAGGTCAGGACTCTGTGCAGGCCAGTCAAGTTCCTCCACACCAGACTCTGTCATCCATGTCTTTATGGACCTTGCTTTGTGCACTGGTGCACAGTCATGTTGGAAGAGGAAGGGGCCAGCTCCAAACTGTTCCCACAAAGTTGGGAGCATGGAATTGTCCAAAATGTCTTGGTATGCTGAAGCATTCAGAGTTCCTTTCACTGGAACTAAGGGGCCAAGCCCAGCTCCTGAAAAACAACCCCACACCATAATCCCCCCTCCACCAAACTTTACACTTGGCACAATGCAGTCAGACAAGTACCGTTCTCCTGGCAACCGTCAAACCCAGACTCGTCCATCAGATTGCCAGATGGAGAAGCGCGATTCGTCACTCCAGAGCACGCGTCTCCACTGCTCTAGAGTCCAGTGGCGGCGTGCTTTACACCACTGCATCCGACGCTTTGCATTGCACTTGGTGATGTATGGCTTGGATGCAGCTGCTCGGCCATGGAAACCCATTCCATGAAGCTCTCTGCACACTGTTCTTGAGCTAATCTGAAGGCCACATGAAGTTTGGAGGTCTGTAACGATTGACTCTGCAGAAAGTTGGCGACCTCTTCGCACTATGCGCCTCAGCATCCGCTGACCCCGCTCCGTCAGTTTACGTGGCCTACCACTTCGTGGCTGAGTTGCTGTCGTTCCCAAACACTTCCACGTTCTTATAATACAGCTGACAGTTGACTGTGGAATATTTAGGAGCGAGGAAATTTCACGACTGGATTTGTTGTACAGGTGGCATCCTATCACAGTTCCACGCTGGAATTCACTGAGCTCCTGAGAGCGACCCATTCTTTCACAAATGTTTGTAAAAACAGTCTGCATGCCTAGGTGCTTGATTTTATACACCTGTGGCCATGGAAGTGATTGGAACACCTGATTCTGATTATTTGGATGGGTGAGCGAATACTTTTGGCAATATAGTGTATATCAATTTAATAAAACACCTGCTGAATACTGGGTGTGGCCTAATATTCTAATGAGCATGCATGATTGACATCAATCCAGGCTAGTGTCCAGTCAAGGAGACTGAGTTTCTCTCTCTCTCTCTCTCTCTCTCTCTCACACACACTACATACAATTTAGAGATATATCACATATCAGCCTATATCACATGCCTTTTGACTGGGGGAGGAAACTGGAGTACCTGGAGGAAACCCCTGAAACACCGGGAGAACATGAACACAAGGGGAACCCCATGAAATGAACCCCCAACCCTGGAGATGTCACGCAAATGTATTAATCACTAAAACATCTGTACTTGAACTTGGGTATAATACACTATATTGCCAAAAGTTTTGGGACGTCTTTTGAGTGACAATTTGTAAAAACACAAATGTTTATATTGTCTTCTGTTAACCCGATGATATTCCTAAATCTACTGTCCAAAAAGCTTCAACAGGATTCTGTAATTCTCAAATTTATTAATGTGGGTTAATAAGTTTATGAACTGAAGTTAAGCCTTGGCCTTTAGATGGTCTTCGTTCTCGAGTTTAACTTGACCTCGAGTTTTAGGTACAGCTACCATATTACATTTATTTTTCTGCAGCATCTGTTAAACAAGATATTTCCTGCAATCATGTACATTACATCAGAGAGAGAGCGAGAGAGAGAGAGAGAGAGACAGAGAGACTTTGTTTCTATAACAGACACAAACAGAGCTCAGGAAGTGAAGTATCAGTGAGTGCAGGTCAGTGAGGGATGAACAAACTGGCAGCCAGTGATTTTCCTGCACAACAGGTTGTAATTTGTAAGATGAGATCCATCTAAGCCCGAGCAAGACAGAAACGGATGATGGAAAGTCAGACTCGGTTACACCTGAATTGCAACCAAACCATCACAACTCATAGTAGAGATGGAGCAGATGAGCATACAGACACTGCACCCTAACCACAATCATGCATCCAAAAATAATACATAATACAATTTATTGCCAAAGGTTTTGGGACGTCTGCCTTTACATGCACATGAATGTAATATGGAGTTGTCCCGCCCCTTTGCAGCTATAACAGCTTCAACTCTTCTGGGAAGGCTTTCCACAAGGTTTAGGAGTGTGTTTATGGGGATTTTTTGACCATTCCTCTAGAAATGCATTTGTGAGGTCAGGCACTGATGTTGGACGAGAAGGTCCACTCTAATTCATCCCAAAGGTGTTCTATCAGGTTGAGGTCAGGACTCTGTGAAGTTCCTCCACACCAAACTCACTCATCCATGTCTTTATGGACCTTGCTTTGTGCACTGGTGTGCAGTCATGTTGGAACAGGAAGGGGTCATCCCCAAACTGTTCCCACAAAGTTGGGAGCAGGAAATTGTCCAAAATGTCTTGGTATGAAGCTGAAGCATTAAGAGTTCCTTTCACTGGAACTAAGAGGCTGAGCCCAACCCCTGAAAACTTTTGGCAATATAGTGTATAATACAGAGGAGAGGTGGGGAGAGAAAAAATTGGGCAGAAGGCAAAGAATACCATTTCTGAAAAACATCTAATATTTTATAGTTTATAGACCTTAAAGCTACAGCACATTAAAAAAATAATTATTAATGTTATTAAGTCAAATCTATTATTAAGGCAAGTACATCATAGTTGAGTTTATTACTCAGTTATAGACGTCTGAGAAAAAGGTTCATTGTGCTGATGTTTCGTTTTCTCCTGATGAGGATGTGAATTTAAAGAGATTTCCCTGTTGTTTCTGCTTATATACACAGAATTGAAATCATTCACCTCAGAAATAATCGATATATTCCGATCGTCCGTATAAGATCTAGTTACTCACCCATGGATACGTTTCTTTACCTCACATTGCTTCCTTTTACAACAGTTGGTTGTGTACACCGATCAGGCATAACATTATGACCACCTGCCTAATATTGTGTTGGTCCCCCTTTTGCTGCCCAAAACAGCCCTGACCTGTCGAGACATGGACTGCATGGAATTAATCACTTCTAGAATATTTTTATATTCCTGATTTTTTTTTCCATATTTGAAAAGTTTAAAAGGAAAGAAAACACACCAAAATATTGAAAGTATATTAATGTTTATTAAATATTTCTTTGACTGCCTGCAGCCAATCAACCAGATTCAAATTCCGCACTGAATCTATAAAATAATCTATTTATTCCAGAGCCACAAAGTCCAGCATCAGCGGAGACTCTGAGCCAGTTTGTTCAGCTCCTGAGACAGAGCCGTGACTGTATCCGTTATCCTCTGCCTGTCTCTGTCCTGGAGCCGGCCGCCGCAGCGCTGGGAGAACTTATCTGGGTGCCAGAGAGCCTGCTGACGGCGTAGAAACTTCCGGAAAGTGTCCGTGTCGGATCGGTCAATGCCGTGCAGGATGACGGCTAACATCTGGTCGACTGAGCCACGCGGAGCAGGCCAGGGAATGTCGTCGTATCCCAGGGAAGCGCCGGAGGAAGAGCTGAGGAAGACAGCGTCGCAGCGCTCCTCGTAGCGCCTCTTCTTCCCCCGCTGGGTCTCGTCTTTTTTACGTGAGGCACGTTCTAGGTATTCCTTGTGCTCCTTCTCCAGTCGGGCGTGCAGCTCTTTACGCTGCCTCTCTTCCTCCTCCTCCTCTTTTTTTCGTCTTCGCTTCCTGTCTGTCCTTGCTCTGGCATGTTGCTTGGCTTCATACTCCTTCCTGATTCGCTCAGCCCAGTCAGCGAAGTCTCCTTCATCTTCATCATCTCTCAGGAAATCTGGAAATCACAGAAGAAAAAACAACAACTTTGGTTTATTGTTTTTACTAACCTACCACACCCTAACAAACGTTTACCTCTCGTAAGACCTGGTTTTGGGAAGGGAAAGGAGGGAAGGGGATTACAGCTGATAAAGTTGACCACTCGCTTCAGTTATATCCTAACTATTCTCGCTCTGTTAAAGAAAGGGTGTAAGCTTAGCATAAAATAGAAATTTTGTCTCGTCGTACCGTCATCATACTGCCCGAATGTTTCGAAAAACTCGTCTTGGCATTCTCCCAGCAGCTTCTCCCTCCACTCCTGCTCAGGATCAGACCGCTGAAGAACATGTGCTCCAGGATTCCAGTTCTGTACAGAACCACACAGACATGTACAAGCAGTCATATCTTCATGATCTGATGCACTGTACTGCTTACACTTTGTGTAATATGGTGTAAATTATTGTGTATGAAAAACCCAGGAGACTAGCAGTTTCTGAAATATTCAGATCAGCCCATTGGACACCAAAGGTTCCCTTTCATTACATTACATTTACAGCATTTGGCAGACGCCCTTTTCTAGCACAACATTTGATCAGTTGAGGGTTAAGGTTACCACTGAGCTACCCCTAACCCATTCTAATACATGATGTGATAATTAACTGAAGCTCTCGACCCGTATGACTGTATGCACTGTGCTGCTGCCACATGATAGGCTGATTAGACAACTGTATGAATGTGTAGGATGTAGGGGTGTTTTTAATAAAGAGGACAGTGTGTGTATTTTTCCAGTACAGCAGCCTATCTATCTATCTATCTATCTATCTATCTATCTATCTATCTATCTATCTATCTATCTGTCAGTCTATCTATCTATCTATCTATCTATCTATCTATCTATCTATCTATCTATCTATCTTTCTACCTATCTGTCTATGTGTCTGTCTATCTATCTATCAGTCTATCTGTCTTTCTACCTATCTACTTATCTGTCTACCTATCTGTCCATGTATGTGTCGGTCAGTCAGTCAGTCTGTCTGTTTTTCTATCTATCTATCTATCTATCTATCTATCTATCTGTCTATGTGTCTGTCTATCTATCTATCAGTCTATCTGTCTTTCTACCTATCTACTTATCTGTCTACCTATCTGTCCATGTATGTGTCGGTCAGTCAGTCAGTCTGTCTGTTTTTCTATCTATCTATCTATCTATCTATCTATCTATCTATCTATCTATCAGTCTGTCTTTCTACCTATCTGTCTATGTGTCTGTCTATCTATATCAGTCTATCTGTCTTTCTACCTATCTACTTATCTGTCTACCTATCTGTCCATGTATGTGTCTGTCAGTCAGTCGGTCAGTCAGTCAGTCAGTCTGTTTTTCTATCTATCTATCTATCTATCTATCTATCTATCTATCTATCTATCTATCTATCAGTCTGTCTTTCTACCTATCTACTTATCTGTCTACCTATCTGTCCATGTATGAGTCTGTCAGTCAGTCTGTTTTTCTATCTATCTATCTATCTATCTATCTATCTATCTATCTATCTATCTATCTATGTGTCTGTCTATCTATCTATCAGTCTGTCTTTCTACCTATCTACTTATCTGTCTACCTATCTGTCCATGTATGTGTCTGTCAGTCAGTCGGTCAGTCAGTCTGTTTTTCTATCTATCTATCTATCTATCTATCTATCTATCTATCTATCTATCTATCTATCTATCAGTCTGTCTTTCTATCTGTCTATCTATCTATCTATCTATCTATCTATCAGTCTGTCTTTCTATCTATCTGTCTATCTATCAGTCTGTCTTCCTATCTGTCTGTCTATCTATCTATCTATCTTTCTATTTGTCTCATAACACTTCCTCGAGCACCTTGGTGGAATGAAGCAATGTTAAAGAAACTCAACAAATTATGATCTGAAATTATGAGGTTTGTTAGAGCAGGAGAGTCACCCAACCAGGTGGTGTGATGACCTACAGGATCAGAGATGAGTTAAAGCTGAACTCTGCGCAGTAACTTGATTAGATCATACCTGTTTAAAGCTCAGTCTTTGGAGCAGCTCTTGAGGAGTGACTCCAGTGTTGTTGGGTGTGCTCAGTGCAGCAGGACAGTGTTTACGCAAAGGAACTACCAGATCATCATAGTCTGTAATGGAGTGACCAAAAAAAAAAACACCAGCTAGAGATTCAGCCCTACAGATGATGTATACATGTAGAACAGAGAAGACAGCAGTAGACAGCCCGGTGTCAGCTCACCTGTCTTGCCATACTTCAGGGCTCTCCTGGCGGCCAGGTGCAGCGGTGTGTCCCCGTTCCGGTCCCTCTGCAGCGGATCAGCTCCGTGCTTCAACAGCAGCCTGAGCAGCGCGTCGTCTCCGTGCGAGCAGACCAGATGTAACACACCTCTCCTCCTTTTCCCCAGAGTAAAATTCACATCCACATCTTTTCTGTGTTTTCGCAGATAAGACTTCAGCTTCAGGAGGCTTCCTTCTTCTACATAGCGCCAGACCTTCTTCTGCTTGCGGGACGCCATCTTGTGTTCAATGAGAATTGTTTAGCGCTATAGCTAGCTAGATAGCATAGTGACTGGATAGCTCATTCAACCAGATAGCTCATAGATAAATAGCTAAATCGGTGTATTCGTGAATCCGATCATATTTCACCGAAATTAAACGTTAATATGTTTTGTCGATTAATAATACAAACACTTGCCTAACCATACCAATACAAACGCATATAAACATTCCCGTACGACTGTAAAATTGTTCCCAGAGTCTTCCTAACGAATATGTTAGTTCCGTGTGATTAGTTCCGGCTGTAGTTTTCTCTTGTGTCAGTAGAGGTCAGGCTCCACTGAGATTCCTGCTTCCAGACAGCAAGACATCAGAATCATATCAGAATCGAATCAGAATCGGATCAGAATCAGAAAGAGCTTTATTGCCAAGTATGTATGCCAAGTCTATCTATCTATCTATCTATCTATCTATCTATCTATCTATCTATCTATCTATCTATCTGCTTGCCTGTCTGTCTCTCTCTCTGTCTGTCTGTCTGTCTGTCTGTCTCTCTATCTGCCTGTCTGTCTGTCTCTCTGTCTGTCTGTCTCTCTGTCTCTCTGTCTGTCTGCTCCTGATATTCAAACTGACTGATCTTCTCTTCACCTTCTCAAAACATCACCACAACAACTGATCCTCAACTGCCGAGAACTTCTGGTCTGAGATTTAATCCTGACCACAAAATCCTGTAAGGGGACCATAAAGGAACAGCTGAGATAAACAGTCAAGTTTGTTTAACTTTGCTGAGCCATCACTTTGTGTGTCCATCATTATTGTAATTACACATAATATACTGTAAATGTACATATCATTACCCCTATCATTACAGCAGGGTGTTTAATATCACACTGCTCTAAACAGTAACGTGAAAACTGATGGATTTTCAATCATCTTTATAATACAAAGGGTCAGCAGATGGTATCTGAGATTATTATCAGCTAGTACTAATGATTCTATGGTTATTATGTAGTGAACAGAGTTAACCCTTTTTACCAGTACTGTGCTGTCCCAGTCCACCAGAGGAATGGAACTGGACTTATGGGACATTTTCACTCAGTTTAAACATATGAATGATGTTCTGGCTGTGAGTCTGATATAAAATGAGTCTCTTGGCTTTCAGTGTGAGACGTATGTATTTCCCTCTGTTGGATAATCTTACACAGAATTTTAGTGGTTGAAGATGAACATTTTCAAATTTTAGATGCTTATGAACAAACACCTGGATGATATCAACATTTATTTTGAAGATGGAAACATTCGTGTGCAAAAAGATAACAATTTGGGGGTTTTTCTGAAGCTTTTCTATGAATATATCGCCCCTACACTGTCAGAAAAAAGGGTACTGCAGGGATCCTCAAATCTGGCCCACGAGATCCACTTTCCTGCAGAGTTTAGCTCGAACCTTAATCAAACACCCCTGAGCATGCTAATTGATGTCTTCAGGATCATTAGAAAATCACAGGTAGAGGAGTTTGTTTAGGGTTGGAGCTAAACTCTGCAGTGCATTGGCCCTCCAGGGCAAGATTTGAGGAACCCTGCTTTAAAGGTACACAATAGGTACTTAGGGCACAATTATATTCCCAAAACGAGTTATAAAGGTATGACTAGAGGTACATTTGTAGAGGAATTTGTAGTCTGATACACTACAAATTCCTGAGTGTCCTCAAGTCCTGAGTGTCTACTTTTACAAAGACATTCATTGCTGAACATGGACACAACAAAAACAGGCGTAAATTTCATTTTTGGAGTGCATTCAGAACAACAACAACAACAACAACAACAGAATGACTTATAAATAATAGAATTGGATAAATTAATAAATTCCAGTTGTATGCATTTGCCCTGATGTTCTTGTGATGCAAAGGAATGAGTGTAAATACTCAGGAACATAGATAGATAGATAGATAGATAGATAGATAGATAGATAGATAGATAGATAGATAGATAGATAGATAGATAGATAGACTGATAGACAGACAGACAGACAGACAGACAGACAGATAGATAGATAGATAGATAGATAGACAGACAGACAGACAGACAGACAGACAGACAGACAGACAGACAGACAGATAGATAGATAGATAGATAGATAGATAGATAGATAGATAGATAGATAGATAGATAGATAGGAGACCCTGCCTGAAAAAAATGTTTGGGAACTCCTGCTCTAGACGACGTACAAATGTTCCCTGCTACCACACACACACACACACACACACACACACACTTGTTGTAGTTCACACACTTGTTGTAGTTCACACACTCTTCCCTCTGTGAACGTGTTCAGGTTTTGCTGCAGTGCTGACGCCGTTACATGGGGCCACGCGGGAGGTCTCCTGAGCCAAGCACCTGTTTAGTGTTGTGTGTTTGATGCAGCCAGTGTGTGTGTGTGTGTGTGTGTGTGTGTGTTGTTATTGCAGGCACGAGAAGTAGCTTTATCAACACAAGACACAAAAGCAGAAATGCAGCACAAAGCCGAAGAAAAAAGCTGCTCAGGGTTCAGCTGTTGTCTCGGAGGTGTTATGGAATGTCCTCCATTTGAAAGCTCTAAAGTTTGTAGAGGTGCGGTCTGCAGATTCTTCAATATGTAAAGGTGGAGCTGTGCATTAGAGGCGATTTAGAGGCGATTAGAAGTATTTCTTTAGTTCTATAAGACCTGAGGCTGCGTGTGCACTGTTCATGTTGTGATTATATGACTCTCTGATTCACTTGACATCTGTTCTATTACATAAAAACCTGTGGAGATGGAAAACTATGCTCTTATAAAAATATTTAATGTATAAATTGAGTAACACACTGTTCAATGCTAAACTGTCGTCTTCTCCCGCCTTTATTTATTTATTTATTTATTTTTACATTTTGTGTGACTGTGTTTGTCTTTGCATGATGCTATTATTTAGCATACTTCTACTACTGTCACTACTCTACTACTACTGTCCCGGAAACAAGATTTGTTCTGAGCGTGTGCAGAAATGCGTCTACTTCTTGTCTGATTTACGGCAGTTTATTTATACGGAAGGTATTTATAATACTGTTGTTATCTTCTCCTACTACTACTTCTTCTATCGGCTCTTCCCTTTAGGAGTCGCCACAGCAAATCATCTCTCTCCACCTATCCCTATCTTCTGCATCCTCAACACTAGCTTCATATCCTCATTAATTACATCTTTGGCCTTCCTCTTTGCCTCCTGCCTGGCAGCTCCATGTCCAACATTCTCCTACCAATATACTCACTCTCCCTCCTCTGAACATGTCCAAACCATCTTAATCTGGCCTCCCTAACTTTGTCCGACATGAGCTGTCCCTCTGATGTACTCGTTCCTGATCCTGTCCAACCGTGTCCCTCCCTCAACATCTTCAGCTCTGCTACCTCCAGCTCTGACTCTTGACTCTTCCTCACTGTCTCTAAACCATACAGCATGGCCGGTCTCACTGCTGTTGTACATCTTCCCCTTGATTCTCACTGATATTTTTCTATCACAGTAATACTGTTGTTATAATACTGATCCTAATAATATAATGTTATAATGTGTAAAGCAAACTACTACACATGGGTGGAGCACTAGCATGGCAGACATAGCATAATAATCAAGGTTTTTCAACCATTGTTTCTGTGGCTAAACTGTGGTTTTGAAACCGGTTACTATGAAATGCAGCAGTGATCAGATTTTCTCAGCGAACAACCCGGGAGTGATCATTAATCCGGTTCCCTTCAGAAAAACTAATTGGATTTTTTCCCATTGGTTTTGGAATTATTGCAGAAAACAAACTCTGTTACCTAAACAAGTCTTTAAGATTCTTACACACTGCATTCATTAGGATAATCATCACTAATGGCACAACTTAATCTCTTTTTGTGAATTATTCTGAATCAATAAAAAGTCCTTTAAATAGTTTGTAAGAGTGTGTTATTAGTATAAACACCGTGTTTTTTCCATTTTTAACGATTCTGACAAGTTCGGTAGTGTCGTTTAGCCACTTGCTAACAACCGTCTTCTTCAAGACACGTAAAGTTATCGGTATGTCGGAGAATATAACATGAAAATATTTTGAGCTTGTGTTAACAACGTACTTTATTTCAGATGTCAGGCGTGTAACCAAAAACCCATTTTAAAAAAACCACTGACTTCGGATCCAGAACCGGAAGTGCGAAAAAATCCAGGTTTAAGGACTCATGCCTGTAGCACTCTATGATGGCTTGAAAACCTATTATTAATTAATTAATTAAATGAAATAAAATAAAATAAAATAAAATAAAATTTAATTTAATTTAATTTAATTTAATTTAATTTAATTTAATTTAATTTAATTTAATTTAATTTAATTTAATTTAATTTAATTTAATTTAATTTAATTTAATTTAATTTTACCATTGGTATTGATGGAAACGTAGCTGATAAGGTAGTCGTGAGATTTGAACTCACAACCTTCTGGTCACTAAAATAAAACCAAAGTACAAGTACTCTGACACTGGTGTCTTTATAGCACATGCAGCATGAGATCATTTAAATTATAAATGATCTGTGATGAGAAGAGAGCTGTGTGTGTGTGTGTGTGTGTGTGTGTGTGTGTGTGAATGGCCTGAATAAGCGCAGCTGAGCCGGCTGTGTGCGCCGCCGTTCACAGCACCCACATTTAGCGCCGGTGAGAGAGAGCTGAGTCGAGCACTTACAATGAAGAGGATAGAGGAGGTCATGAAGGAGGCCTTTGTGGCTTTCGGGAGGATGAGAACTCCTGCTCTCGCACCCTCAGATCCGGAAGATTCCGCGCTTTTCCACCCACAAGTCGTGAACCAGCCACAAACGTGCTCCCTTTAATAATGCACTTTTCTTTGAAGGAAGGACGACGCTGGAGACTGCTCTCTCTTTCAACTTCAGTCTGTAATGCTTTCTCCAGGTGCAGAGATTGTCTCTAATTTAGTCACTTCAGGTCTTTTTCAACATCTTGTTAAAGTCTGAAGATGTCTTGTCAAGCTACAAGAGGATGAGCTCTCCATCATCTTTAATTAAAAACACTAATACACGTTTAAACCATCATATCGTACGCTTCCTGTGTAAGACACGGAACTTTTAGGGGGGAAAAACGTATCCTTCTAAATGGTTTTTCAGCTCTTCTCCTGGAGCAGGTCATCATCAAGTACTTCAGCAGATTGAACCATGACAGAAACCAGGCTGTAGTTCAACGACTCCTATTGTTTTGTTTTAAACATAAACCATAGAAGCAATCACCAGAACCAATCACCGGAACCGACTTTCATCGATTTTTGTTTCATGTGTCTGACACAACAAAAGCAGATTGTTTAAAGACGATCCAAACAGCACTGTAGCTTTTTCCCTCAAGGTCAAAAAAATGGAGATTGCTCCTGTTTTGGTTGTGTCCATGTTCAGCATTGAGCGTCTTCCACACAGTGGTGGTTATTATGACGCTTATATGAAAGTACACACTCAGGACTTCTAGTGTTTCAGAAGTATTTCTGTCCTATTAGGGGTAATATAATCATATAAATTTTCCATAAATGCGTAAACTGTTATTTTTTTTACTTTATCTTCAAAGTAAACGTTGATATCAAACCCATTTCTGCTCTCTGAGACGCCTCAAGTGCTTGTTCATAAGCATCTACAATGTGAAGGAGTTTATCTTCAACCACTAAAATTCCATCCAGTTTTATCCAACAGAGGGAAAAACACACATATCTAAAACACACCGAAAGCCAACAGACTCATTTTACATCAGACTCACATCCAGAACATCATTTATTTGTTTACACTGATTTGAAAATGTCCCGTAAGTCCATTTCCAATCCTCTGATGGACTGGTCCACCACTATACTAGTCAAAAAAAAGGGGGGGTTTAAAACCAGACGACTCTTTATGGCGCTAGTCGAAACCCAGACTGAAACAAAATACAGCCGCTTTAAATGGTCTTACTTATAGCCGTAAACTAATCACTAATCTTTAAGCCATTAAACCCTGAGGCTTATCACATTTATTAGCCTGCACCGATACGTCAATAGCTGTTACAACATCCGTCACCCTGTCAGTGCGGAAATATGACACTCTTTGGATATCTGAGGAGACAAAAAAAAAGTAGCAACAACCAACCAGTCAGTGACGATGATGATGATGATGATGATGATGCATGAAGGTTTTCAGAACCAGCATTAACTTCTCAACAATTTGAGCAACAGTAGCTCATCTGTTGGATCAGATCACACGGGCCAGCCTTCACTCCCCATGTGCATCAATGAGCCTTGGCCGCCCATGACCCTGTCGCCGGTTCACCACTGTTCCTTCATTGGACCACTTTTGATAGATACTGACCACTGCAGACCGGGAACACCCCAGTGTTGGAGATGCTCTGATCCAGTGGTCTAGCCATCACAATTTGGCCCTTCGTCAAACTCAAAGCTCAAATCCTTACTTGTCCATTTTTCCTGCTTCTAACATCAACTTTGAGGACAAAATGTTGACTTGCTGCCTAATATATCCCACCCACTAACAGGTGCCATGATGAGGAGATCATCAGCCTTATTCACTTCACCTGGTCATAATGTTATGCCTGATCGGTGTACGTAATGACTTTCTTTGACTTTCTGTGCTTATGTTCCACACACGTGAATAAAAGAGAGATTTGGTTGAATGCGTGTTTTGGTTGAAGGTGTCCTTTAGCAGATTGTAAAGCACAGCTTTTGTAGAGAATGCATTAATAAAATTCAACAATTTCTGTATCATTGTTTTGTTACCCGTCTCTATCTCTGTGCTATATCGGTCACTTGCACTGCTGTAAATCAGCATTTCCTCTTTTCCCCTCTTGCCCTGTGTGTGACTGCGAGGTGATGAGGATGTGTGTTTGTGTGGACTTTATCACGGCTGCCCCACAGCTCTTCAGGGGGTGAAGCAGGCTGTCGAGGTTCTGCGCTGAAGAGATGAACAGCAGTGATGCAGGATTTCCCTGAACAGGAACCTTCTCCCCCTCAGCCTCACCCTCAGCAGGGGACGAAGGGAGATGGAGGAAGCGCAGAGGTGGAGGCTGAGGTTCTCGACAGGAAACTGACAGGTCCTCCAAGATCTTCTGGAGGGTCAGCACGCGTTTCCCTCCACTCGCTGTCGGCTATTGTTAATATCCAGCGGAGCCATTTGCGCTCATTTCCTCAGGAGTTATTCCTGGCTCAGCCTGCTTTTCTCCTCTGCTGGCTTCGGTAAAGAGCAATTGTGTCTGGGTTTTTCCTTCGTCTCCCAGAGGAATCTGAAGGACAACAAAGTTCATTAAAATAGTGTATACTGTATGCTGCAAGGTTTTTAAACTTTCTTTCGGAGCAGTAATATGTTGCCTTTATTTATCACATATACATTACTGCACAGTGAAATACTTTCTTCACATATCCCATCCTTGGAATGTTGGGGTCAGAGCTCAGGGTCAGCCATGAAGCAGCGCCCCTGGAGCAGGGGAAGGTTGAGGGCCTTGCTCAAGGGCCCAACGGTGGCAGCTTGGCAGTTCTGAGTCTTGAACCCTGATCAACAATCCAGAGCCTTAACCACTTGAGCTACCACTGTCCCCTAATGAAAGTCTTAGTCCAGTCTGAAGGGTTTGGATGTGGACTATCCGACTCTATTTTCATACCAAAGCCATAAAAAAGCATTTTCTACTGTGAATGATTGCATAGGTGACCAATAAAATTGGACTTTTATTATTATTATTTAAATGAATGTCTACATTCATTCTTTTTACCTCCCACTTCCCATCCACCAGTTTCGGTTAGTTTCACCCGATACCGCTCCTGCTCAGGGTCATGGTGGAGCTAGAACCCTATCCTGAGAACCCAGTGTCTGAGGAGTTGAATACCCCATTGCTACTCCATCACAGGACACTGTTCACACACTCGTTCACACCTAACACGACCCAATCAACACTTCCGGCATGTTTTCAGACAGTGGGAGGAAACTGGAGAAGCTACAATAATAAGTTTCTCTGTTTCCCAGGAAAAGGTTTCATTTTCATTGCAGCCTCAGTGTAAGCTTCCTCATTGTCTTTCTTTCTTTACTATAAACAGAGATTATCTCTTTATCTCCGCCTGAGGCCAAAAAACTGGAGTTTGCTCCCGTTTTTGTTGTGTCCATGTTGATGATTGAATGTCTTTGTCATGTTCCACTCCACAGTGGAGGTTAATATAAAGCTCATATGAAAGCAGACACTCAGGACTTTAAGAATTTGTAGTGTTTTAGAAGTATTTCTTACAAGGGGCGATATATTCATAGAAAAGTTCCCAAAAAAACAAAAATGGAACACAAATGTTCCTATCTTCAAAGTAAATGCTGATATCAAACACATTTCTGAAATTCTCTAAGATTCTCCAAGTGCTCGTTCATCTAAAAAGCAGCTCAAATCTGATCTTCAACCACTAAAATTCTGTGTAAGGTTCTCCAACAGAGGGAAAAATACACATTTTTCTGAAAGCCAACAGACTCATTTTATATCAGACTCACAGACACAACATCATTCATTTGTTTAAACCCATTGAAAATGTCCCATAAGTCCACTTCCATTCTGCTAAAAAGAGTTAAAGCCCTCATGTGATGGACTCTACATGTTCACTTTCCCCGGGGTGTGTTTCACGGCTCATTCAATAGTGACACACGCACACACACACACACACCTCTATTCACCCAGGCAGATGAAAGCGGGCAGCGGTCACACCCGGACCATCAAAACACACCTTCAGCCATCGAGAGGCTTGACGACATACAGAGCGTCTCATCCTCTACGTGTTTACAGACAGTTTGCGTAGGTGCGGCGACGTCTCATATATCTAAGCTTTCTATTTACTCATGCGAGTGCACTAAATGGGTCTGGAGAAGTGTAGAAACCTGTGTGCAGCCTGTAAACTCTAATCAAACACTCACACTAATTAACAACCCAGTTTCATTCTTGTGTTCATTACATTATGGATTAAATATATGATTATATGACAGAGATCATTGCCAAAGTGATATCTTAACAAGTACAACCATCGTCTATAGGAAGATTTATAGAATATTTATCATTAGGCAATTATGTTCAATCAAAGATAGGATTTTTTAGTTTCATTTATTTATTTATTTATTTATTTATTTATTTATTTATTTATTATTTTTATTGTAAATGGGTTTTTTTCATCAGTTTTTGGTTATTTAAAGAATTTATTTCAAGAAAGAAGCTAAATTATCTGCTATTAGCACAAAACAATTTCATTCTTCATTTTAGTAAAATATCTAGAAATAATAAAAAGAATGTAAAAAAAAATCCTGTTTTTTTTTATCAGACTATATTTTAAGAATTATAAGAAATAATCTGACTAGACAACATTTATTTATTTATTTATTTATTTCAAAAACTGTAATTAATTTATCATAATTTATTCTAGGAAATATTAGATAAAATTGATACAGTATGTATTTAAAAATAAAATAATAATAAATAAATAAATAAATAAATAAATAAATAAATAAATAAATAGATAGATAGATAGAGAGAGAGAGAGAGAGAGAGAGAGAGAGAGAGAGAGACAAAAAGTCTTTATTTTACATTATTTATGTACTAAAGTAGTTATTATTTATTTCGTGATTGTCAACTCTACCACATGAATGAATTCTACCACATTTGAACCTGATTGTGTCAGGAAGTGGCACGTGTGTGTGTGTGTGTGGTGATTATCAGCTGGAGTGTGTCATGCGGTCTCCCAGCCTCGTCTGCTTTAAGGTCTGTTGTGCTGTTCATTTGTCAGCTATTAGCTTAATGAAGAGTCCAGTTAATTACATCAGCAGATGAGATCAGATCAGGCATCATGTCGTAACACTCCACAGCGGTGTGATTATTCCTGAAACAGGAAATACATTTCAGCATTGAGTAATTATACACACCGTACGTGTGAGTGTGTGAGATTTAAGATCATTCATTCAGATTCATTGAGATACTGGAAAGTTTTTAAGACTTGGGGCATCTCTAAAAGTGAGGTCTTCACTGATTTACAGAAAACTGTCTGGAATTTCTTGGATTTCCACATGGACACACATTTAGGTGGATAAATGAAAGACAAATGGATGACCGATATCCACACAAACATCCACAAAACCTCCATAAACACCAGCACCTAGTCAAATCCATTCCACCCATCTATCCATTTTCTATACCCACTTTATTCCTAATTAGGGTCACGGGGATCTGCTGGAGCCTATCCCAGCACACACTGGGCGAAAGACAGGGGTACACCCTGGACAGGTCACCAGTCCATCACAGGGCCACACATATAGACAGACAACCACACACACTCACACACACTCCTATGGGCAATTTAGAATTACCAATCAACCTAATGTACATGTTTTTGGACTGTGGGAGGAAACCGGAGTACCTGGAGTAAACCCCGGAGTAAACCTACACAGAAAGGCCCCTGCCTGTTCGAACCCGGGATACAATCTGCTGAAATGATCAGTGGTTATTAAAGTGTCTGTATAAACAGCCATAAGACTCCCTTTACTGGGTAATTATGCTAAATAAAAGATTTTCTTTTTAGTTATTTAAAGAATTTATTTCAAGTAATTGAACAATTATCAGCACTATTAGCACAAAACTATTGAATTCTTTATGTTAGTAAAATATCTTTGAAAATGAAAATGAGTGGAAATAATATAAAGAATGCAATAATAATAATAATAATAATAATAATAATAATAATAATAATAATAATAATAATAATAATAATAATGTAAATAATCCTGTTTTTTATTATTAGACTTTATTCCAGGAAATATTAGAAAAAAATTACTACATAATATATATTTTATTAAATAAAACCTGTATTTAATTTATCATAATTTATTCTAAGGAATAGTAGATACATTTGATTATACATTATGCTTTATAAATAAATATATCACAGCACCTGTTGTTATTTATTTTTTATAAGAGTTTCCGGAGATCACTCAAAACTTTATCATAATCTACCACTTTGTTCTAAAAGCATATATTGCATCTCTATAAGCTTAATTTTGTATACTTCTCTACACTACATGTGCAAAGGTATGTGCACCCCTGACACACATATATGTAGCTTGAAAGTTTGTCTTCACTGGTCCCGCATGATGATGCCCTTCTGCTCAAAGCGAGATCCACGAAGACACGGTGTGTTAAGGTCGGAGTGGAAGGACTCGAGCCGTGACTCTGACTCAACCCCATTGAACATCTTTAGGATGAACCGGAACACGGACTGAACCCCAGACCCTCCTCAACCCTCATCATCAACATCAGAGTCTGATCTCACTAATGCTCTTGAAGATAAATGATTATAAAACTCCGAAGCCACAATCCAACATCTAGTGAAGAAACTAATCATAAAATTGGAAAACATTTGGTTAACCAACAAATCTGACTAATGTGCTAATGCTAGACGTGAGGTCAGGTCTGTTTGTTTGTGATGTGACGTGGCATGGTGTGTTGTTCATTGTTTGATGGTGAAAGCTGCAGAGGAAGCAGATGAAAGGAATCTGTGATGGTGTTAAACACGACCAGAGCTGTGTGTAGCTCAATCACTGCAGAGCCAATACACATCGCTGATATCCTCTGTCTCACAGCAGGACCTAGCCAGTGTGTAGTGGAGTGTGTGTGGAGGAGTGTGTAGTGGAGTGTGTGAGCTCCAGTTGAGCTGCTGTGGTCCTCACGGCTCTGAATGTGAGCCGAAGAAAGACGTGAGCGTTCGCTAGAGGGACACACTTTTAGTTTATAGTGTTCGCTCAGAATGATACAAATGTTAATCCGTGTTTCTGTCCACTCTCTGTGTTTTTCAAGCATTCAAGGAATCAAAGCTGACCAAATGTTAGGTTTTTTTATCAGAATGAGAACTTGGAAATCCTTCTCAGGAACTCAGGAAGTGATGTTAAATCAACATGACTGCTCACAGGATTGACAATAAACAAAGCAGCACTTCTATTTCTTGCATTCAGATGAGTTACAACAACGCATATACAAGTAACATCATCAAGCTACAAAAACAACATAGAGCTACATAAAACAACATAGAGCTACATAAAACATCATAGAGCTACATAAAACAACAGAGCTACATAAAACAACATAGAGCTACATAAAACATCATAAAGCTACATAAAACATTAAAGAGCCACATAAAACAACATAGAGCTACATAAAACAACATAGATCTACATAAAACATCATAAAGCTACATAAAACATTAAAGAGCCACATAAAACAACATAGAGCTACATAAAACAACATAGAGCTACATAAAACAACATAGAGCTACATAAAACATCATAGAGCTACATAAAACATCATAGAGCTACATAAAACAACATAGAGCTACATAAAACAACATAGAGCTACATAAAACAACATAGAGCTACATAAAACATCATAGAGCTACATAAAACATTAAAGAGCCACATAAAACAACATAGAGCTACATAAAACAACATAGAGCTACATAAAACATCATAAAGCTACATAAAACATTAAAGAGCCACATAAAACAACATAGAGCTACATAAAACAACATAGAGCAGTGTGTGTGTGTGTCCTGATTTTAGCTCAGAAATGCCGTAGTTCTGACTCCAGATCAGGTTTGAATGCAGCACGGATCAATAAATCTGGATTTCTGAAGCTGATTCATTTCAGGCTCTGTTTTTAAAAAGCTCTGGAATCGAACTGAATTGATTCCATGGATTGAATCGAATCATTTAAAGCCCAACAGGTCAGAATGAATCTGATTATCGATGGCCTGATCTGGTCCAGCGTTACTCGGTTAACTAACTTACTGCAGCTTCAACCAAATTAGCATCGGAAAGACAGATGGAATTATTCTCTTAAACTCTTAGCTGATTATTCAGTGCTTCATCCTAAAGCATATTATATTCTGTAAATACTATGCAGTAGAGAAGTGGAGAGAGACAGAGAGAGAGAGAGAGAGAGAGAGAGAGAGAGAGAGAGAGATGTGGAGAAAGATAAATATACAGATAGAGAGCAAGAGAGAGAGAGTGATGTAGAGATCTCTCTCTATCAACATCTTTTTTTGCTTTCTCTTTATATCTCTCCCTCTCTACATCTCTCTCTCTCTCTCTCTCTCCCTCTCTCTACATCTCTCTCCATCTCTCTCGCATCTTTCTACATGTCTCTCTCCATTTCTCTCTCTCTCTCTCTCTCTCTCTCTCTCTACATCTTTCTCTTTCTCTCTCGGCTCTCTCTCCATCTCTCTCTCTGTCTCTCTCTCTCTCCCTCCATCTCTCTACATTTCTCTCCCTCTCTTACTTTCTCCCTCTCTCTCTACGTCTCTCTCTCTCTCTCTCTCTCTCTCTCTCTCTCTTTTTCTCTCTCTCCCTCCATCTCTCTCGTTCCCTCTCTCTACATGTCTCTCTTCATCTCTCTACATCTCTCTCCCTCTCTCTTTCTCTCTCCCTCCCTCTCTCTACATGTCTCTCTCCATCCTCTCTCTCTCTCGCTCTCTCTCTCTCTCTCTCTCTCGATCTCTCTCTCTCTCTCTCTCTCTCTCTCTCTCCCATTATCTGTGAATTAATTCAGTGTTTGTTTACAGTACAGTTCTATCTATTATAAAGCTGGTGCTTATTTCGAGTAAAGTCAGGAAATACCAAAGACTTTGTTGCCGAATGTTTTGGCCCCCTGTGCAGCAGAAAAAGGCTTTTAGAGTCACTTCTTGAGTTTCTGCTCTTCCGCTCCCTGATACGTCTGTCTTTGAAGCACTCGCGTAAGTGATGGTGAGACGCGTGAAATCGGTGTAAACTCCGGGATCGGATCGCCGTCCCAAATCATTTTACGACATCTCTAAAACAAAAAAAAAAAAATATCCGTGGAGATTTCGGGTGCGTCATGGAACCCGAGACTTCTGAAGGCCACAATCCGACACCAACAACGACTGAGGATTAAACCTCTCCAGCTGCTGCTGAGTGAAGGCTGAACGGAAGGAACAAAAACACACACACCACAGCCCACATGTGCACTACCAGAGTCTTGGCAGAAAGGTCGGGAGAGGGTTGTTTGCTTTCAAGAGCCATAATTTAATTTTCTGGCCTCGTGTGCGTGCTTTCGGGTCGGTTCTTTATGTCACCTGGAGCCCTGAATACACACAGATTCTGTAAATGAGGCTTTACGGCACGCAGCATGTGTTTCCTGGGCACATCTTTCAGTGCTGCGCTGACGGGTAAACAAATAAACAAGCCAAAAACAACACTAAGGTGACTCCAGGGCCACACACACACGGCCTTACAGGAGGCATCTGTGTCTCAACACACACATATTTGTGTGGTCTCCATGGGTCTTCCTGTGTAACACACAGCAATTTTAAATATCTTGGAGGTCGTTATTGTTTTTATTGATATTTCTCATTATTTGAGGCCAAAAAATGGAGTTTGGTTGTGTCCATGTTGATGATTGAACGTATTTGTCATGTGGAGGTTAATATGAAGCTCATATGAAAGTAGACACTCAGGACTTTGTAGTGTTTCAGAAGTTTTTCGGTTTTTCTCTATCCTACTAGGGGCGATATATTCATAGAAAAGTTCCTAAAGAACAAAAACGGGTTCGCAAATGTTTCTGTCTTCAGAGTAAATGTCGATATCAAACCCATTTCTGCTCTCTGAGACGCCCCGAGTGCTTCCTCATCTATAAAAACGCCTAAAATTTGAAGGTGTTTATCTTCAACCAGTAAAATTCTGTGTAAGTTTATCCAACGGAGGGAAAAAAACACACGTCTAAAACACACTGAAAGCCAACAGACTCATGGCTTCTTATTTAGAGGCTATCTAACATTTCAGCTCACACCCTACCCAATACAAACACACACACAAACACACACACTGTGCGATACTGCAGTAATCTGCGGATTACACGCACTTCTTTACTTCTTATTGCACAACTGTTCCATCACACAGTCTTGTGTCAGTAATCCAACTAACGTCAGTTTCTTAACTTCAGTGTATTTCGTCATCATCATCACTTTTGATACTGACCACTGCAGACCGGGAACACTGCACAAGAGCTGCAGTTTTGGAGATGCTCTGATCCAGTGGTCTAGCCATCACAATTTAGCCCTTCATCAAACTCACTCAAATCCTTATGCTTGTCCATTTCTCCTGCTTCTAACATCAACTTTGAGGACAAAATGTTGACTTGCTGCCTAATATATCCCACCCACTAACAGGTGCCATGATGAGGAGATCATCGGTCTTATTCACTTCACCTCTCAGTGGTCATAATGTTATGCCTGATCAGTGTGTGAAGTTATTTTGTGTATTGTTTAGGAAATCTTCATGAACATATGGGAAACTAGTTGCATAAACATCTCTATCACCATCGTTACTTTCGTTCTCTTTCTTCATTAATTTGATTTACCTGAAGAAAAGAAAATCACAGCTTGTCAGGTGAGCAAGAAACCTCTCTGTCTGGACATACTGACCATTACACACTCCAGTAGAGAAGGATTTTCCTGAAAGAAATCAAATGTAGGTGTTCAATGTTAGTTTATGACCACAGATCTGACCACAAGTTCTCAACTCTATATTTGTATCAGCTCCACACACACACACACACACACACACACACACCCTACCACATTTCAGAAATACCAAGAAATAGCTGATAAAATGGCTAATGAGTGTGTATGTGTCTGATAATTAATCATATTTGCTATATTCTGCTCCTAGTAGGCTTCCCCAAGCTAGTATTTGTTGATTATATAAGTTATTTAAGTATTAAGGTTTTATTAAGAATTTATTAAGTTTATTATTAACTAAATTTATTAACTTGCCTCTGAGCTCCAGTATTTTAGTATATTTTAGTATAAATAGATTCCAAGAAATCTTCCACTCTTCACCATTTCTAGCTCTAAAACGGCACAGTAGGGTGCACTATGGGTAAATATTAGCGCACATTAGGAGCGGATAATCACTGGGATGAGATTAAGTCCAGCCCAGAGCTCATTAGCGCTTAAGTCTAGGCTTAATGAAGTGGATAAAAGCTCAGAGTCTCTTCATACTCAGCACTTTTTGACAATCCTAAATATGTGATTAGGATGATTATGAACAAGAAGATGCAGGATTTAAGGGACCGTTTGGGCTAAAATCGATGCTAGGAGGAATTTTCTGCTATGAACTAGCGCTGCTCTTGAGTTAGATAGAACCTGGACAAGGAGATGCTGGATTTAAGGAAGAGTTTCTGCTAAAAAAATCGACCGTATATGATGCTAGGAGGAATTTCCTGCTATGAACTAGCGCTGCTTTCGAGTTAGATGCATACAGCTGGAAGGCTTTCTTCAATTCTACAGATGCTCTTCAGGCATTCTTACACATCTCAGGCTACATTTCATCTCGACGCTAAATATCGCCGGTGTGAGTTTAGCAAAAGAGCCGGGAAACATAGGAGCATCACTAAGAAAAGTGACAAAAGTTAAAATGATCACTTATATTTATCCCTAATGAGCCGGCCTGAGGCGAGGGCAGTGAGGAAAGAACTCCCTGAGACGACATGAGGAAGAAACCTTGAGAACCAGGAACCAGACTCAAAAGGGAACCACATCCTCATGGTGATCTGCGTGACACCAGAGAGTGTGATTCTAAATCATTTCCCTTCTATATTACTTTATATAGTCCAGTGGAATTGTGTAACCGGGAGCTTTTGAACAACTCATAAGCATTCGTTTAGAAATAGAAATAGTTTCTGAATTCATTATAAACCCATTCTCTTAGGATGATAAGAACAAGACACTTTAATTATTTTAATACACAGCACATTATTCTACAAGTAAAATGTTGCTTAAATATTAAACCTTGACTCTAGCATTGTTTATAAGTCATTGACTATAGAATTCAAATCTATTTTTTAAATAGATTTAAGCTTTTATATATAAATCAACTCTGTGGTTCAATAGTTTCTATTTAATTGTTTATTTCTAATTAGGTCTCTTCTGATTCTATTATTTTATTCTATTTAATTCTACTCTAATTAGGCAGAATAAATGATCATTTTTAAGGAAAATATGAATCCAGTATGAATCTGTATTCCACATTTTCCCGTTAATCTTTTAAGAGTAATGGTAGGTGTGTGTGTGTGTGTGTGTCCAGATGTTTTTGCGTGCATTCACACACTGTTTCGCAGCGCTTGAGGAGCAGAAAGGAAATCGGTGTGTAACATGCATTTCCTCTAAACATGCTCGTTTGAATTTTGGACAATGGCCGAACTAAGCGTCGGGAGGGAGAAACCGGAAAGCTTACGTACATTACCCCGATGCTAGAGACATTCCAGCAGCAGTGTGGTGTGTTACAACATCACAACACAACACACAAAGGAGTTTTCAGTGGAATAAAGATTTTATTTACAGATTATTTCATAGCAGTGTCATCATGAAACATGAGAAATTCATGAAAGTTAGCTAGCCATTACATTCTATAAGTGTCCACACACACACACACACACACACAGCAGTCTGTCATTTGTAAAAGCTGCCACTTATTAACTCGCCCTCCTCCGACAGCATTTGTCAGTTGCCATCTGGCATTCAGAGTCCCCCCCATACACACACACACTCACACACACTCATGCCTCTTTAATCAAGCTGCAACACTTCTTCTCGACTGACACCCTTCTAATCCCCCCCACCCACCCCCCTCAAACACACAACACACCTTTCCACCAGTCTGATCCCCAGTGATGAAGACAACAGGTAAATTGCTCAGTAGGAGACACTGGGACAGAGAGCCTTATCTATGTATGACCAAGTGCTTAAGAAACGAAGCGATCAAATTATGGAGGAGTTCGTTTGCCAAAGTTGAGAGCAAATGTGTCTCGTAAGTTGCGCCGACCACCCACTAGGCTTCCTCCATCAGCCTCGAGTCCCCTATGGAGTCCGCACGAGGTCTATTGAGACGTCTGACGCTGACGTCTGGAACGCAGCTGTCCGTGGGCTCTGTTCTCTGGAAGTCATGCCAAAGAGACTGGCACTGTACTCCAGAAAACCTCAGAGTCTCCAGACCGCACCAATGTGCTCATGAACAAAAGGAGCAGTTAATAAAAAAAGAGCAGTCTCTCAAGGTCTTTTGGTGCCATACACAAGTGAGAGAGTCTACGGTCTACGGTTGCTTGTCCAAAGATCAGTAGATTTACCGTCAAGTTGCGAAGGCTCGTACGAGATGACTTCCTCCCGCTACTTCACACCTTAGTGGCTAGAGATTGTGCCTCAGTCTTTTGCGAGGAGAGAGAACTTGCTGGGCTGGGCTGGAGCGCCTTTTTCAGGTTCAGGAGACACAAGAACTGGGATCTGAAGCGCAGGTCGAAGAAAGCATAGAGAAAGGGATTGAGGCAGCTGTTGAGGTAAGCGAGGCAGGTGGCATATGGGTGAGCGTAGAGCAGGAAGTTGAGCAGGGAGCAGGAATCCGGCAAGACTCCGAGGTAGGACAGGGCGTCCATGCTCTTGAGAAGGTGGAAGGGCATCCAGCAGGCTGCGAACACCACCACCAACGTCGTGATTATCTTCAGGAGGCGCCGCTTGCGCTGGTCCTCTTTGCGGAGGTTCTTGTTGAAGTGTCGTGTCACGGTGCAGCCGATAAAACCATAGCACACCATCATGGCCAGCAATGGGATTAGGAACCCGAAAGCCGTGGACGAGATGCCCAATCCGGCGATCCAATAGCTCTCCATCTGGTTGTTCGCCACGAGGCTGAAATCCATAGCGCAGGAGGTCTGGTTGGTGGCTTTATCGTGCAACGTGGTGCGGAAGAGCAGCGTGGGTGAAGCCAGTGCGCATGAGAGAACCCAAATGGCGACGAGTGAGGCCCTCATTCGTCCACGGGTTCGGAGCTGTGAGCTGCTCAGAGAGCGCACGATGGCCAGGTATCGGTCCAAGCTGAGGCAGGTGAGGCAGAAAACGCTGGCGAACATATTAAGCATCACTACATAGCTGCTGAGCTTACACAGAACCACACCGAACGGCCAGTGATACCCCAGCGCCGTGTACACGGCCCACAGAGGCAGGGTCACCACGAAGGTCAGGTCCGCCAAAGCCAGGTTTCCGATATAGACGTCCGCCGCCCGGCGCTTGCTCTCGGCTTTCCACACGATGAAGATGACCACGCCGTTCCCCGAGAGGCCCAGGATGAAGATGAGCATGTAGAGGATGGGGATGAGTGTGTACGACACAGGCAGCTCTTCATACTCGCAGGAGTTGTTCACGTTTTCCATATCGTAGTTGTAGTAGTCGGTGTAGTCCTCTGTACTGTTATCCATTGTGCCGAAAAGTTTTCAGTTGATCAAGTTTCACAGTCTGAAGTTCATAAATCTGCTCTGTCCTGAATCAGCAGTGAAGGACAAGGCAGTAGAGAGAGCTGGTTTTCCAAGTGAGTCCAACTATGAATGCTCTCTGAGAGACAAGCGGTGCCTTTTTAAAGCCCCCTAACCTCGACACCCCTCCTCCCTCCTCCTCCTTCCTCCCGCCTCTCTCTTCTCGTTTCCGCCCTCCAACCCTCCAACCCTCCTACCCTCCTTCCCTCCGCGTTTCCTTACTGCACATGACAGCAAATATGTCATGCTTACTAAATATAATAAAGCTATAAGAAAATAAAGTTAAAGTAATATCAAGTAATAAAATCGATTTATTTTTCCCTTAAGAAAAAAATACAATGAAATGAATGTAAAAAAAATATATTTAAAATTTGCTGCAGTTAACTTTTATGTTATTAGATACACTAGTAAAGCATTATGATGGCACTTTCAGGTTAGAAATTAAACTCTAATAATCATTAATTCCTCATTTTTAAACACTTTTCTGTGTAATTAAAAACACATTTGTAAAACAGGCTCCTGGTTTGTTGCCAAAGCAAAGTGTACACTCAGAAATCTGTTGGGACAAGTCAGGACACAAAGTTTTTGCCCCACGGAGATGCAACTCGGATCATAATAGGCGATGGTTGACGTGTGAACGACGGGCTATACAGGGGAAAAAAAACACCTTCTCCCATTGACATTTCCATGCCAATGCCACCGGCAAAACACACCATTACACTCAGTTTCATTAGTTACCTGCCTGAACAAGACCAAGAGATGGAGGGTTTCTCTTCTGTTCAGCTAAATAAACACAAACAGGACAAAGAAACACTATAATTACAAGGAAATGGAATCTTTTCATGATGAACGGAAGAGGAAAAAAGGAGAGAAGTGGAGTTGGAATGCTAGCTAATGGAGTTAAATAAATAAATTTGTTAATTAAATTAAGTTAAAAATGTAAATTAAAGTCAATAACATACCATAAAACTATCAGCAGGTAATATTCAAGGCTTCAAATGACAAACAATGTAAATTCTATATTTATTATATTTTATTTATTAGCATGATTTCAGATGCCTGAAGGTATTTTTAGTGCAATTTTTCTGTGCTTAGAGACATTACTTTAGAGAAGTCAGGTAGGTTATACAACTCTGTGTGTGTGTGTGGGTGTGTGTGTGGGTGTATGTGTGTGTGTGTTTGAAATCCTCTCTTTCACGACAGTTCACACCCAAATATATGTTGAACTTGGCTGCTTGATATAATATGAAACCTGCATCAGGTCATCAGATAATTATTTAAAACAGACAACGCATCATCCTTCACCATCTGACTTCTGAGATGAAACCTGATAGACCTCCATCCAAGGAGGAACATCTGCCTTTATAAAAACAAACGTCACATTATTTAGGAGGATAAACCCTATCTGGTGGAATCTACAGAACAAAACCAGGTGACTGACTATTTTTCTTTGGCTGGTTTTAATGAGTTTATGAAATACGAGGGAAGGAAGACAGGAGGAGATAAAGGAGCTCGGGTTCGACACCAAGGAGAAAGAGACTGTGTAATTTCTGTTTGGTGGAATTAGGACGTGAAAGTCGGACACGCTGTATACGCCGGATAATTTCTGGGAGAAAGGATCATGTGCTTCGAGGTGAATAATTATTTAGGAATTTAATGACAGAGGTTTATCATTAAGGTGCTCGAAAACCTGGGCCAGACAAATATTGCTGAAAAAAAAAGATGAGAATAAAGATCATGTTTTAAATTATGAAATCTGTTCAAATAGGATTAAAAGCAAACAAATGTATGGGGAAAAAATTATTAAGCAAATAAAAAAGAAAAAGAAAACACTTATTGGTTCACAAAACTAAAGAAAAAAATTAAATGAATAAATGTTTTTTTTTTTTCATTCATAATTCATATTTTTCCAATCAAATCTGGCTTTAGGCACTCAAGAAGCCACAACAATCTATCAATTAATCAGTGGTTTAGCAGAAATCTTTGATAAACTTTTTCATCTATAGAGAAAAATTAAACAGATTCTAGAGATTTAAGAATTTTTTTTTCCATTTTTTTTTTCAACTCTGATTTTAATAGAAATTTTGATGAGGGAAGGTTTGAGTGTTTTTTTTTATTTAAAATGAAATATTTTTTTTTAATGTAAAAATGAATAATTTTAATTTAATTTTATTTACTTTCTATATTTGTAAATATGAAATTTTTTACATAACTTAGTATGTAAAATGGTGTATAACTTAGCTAAAAACAAAATCTAGAGTTTTAAAAAATGTATTTCTTAAGAAACCATTTTTAAATTTATTTATTTATTTATTTTGAATTTAATTGAATTTTTATTTGTTTGTTTATTTATTTATTTTAATTGAATTTATTTGAAGTTTTATTTATTTATTTATTTTAACTGAATTTAATTTTTATTTATTTATTTATTACTGTTTTATGCCTTTATTTCACGCAAATCTAGCAAGATAACACTGAAATATCTTCACACATTTTCTTCAGTGTCCCTCAAGCCTCATCCTGGAGATCTCCTGCCCTGCACACTGGGATGATTTTCCTGATCCCAGATCATCAGCTTGAACTCATCAGCTAGTGAACATGTCTCAACTAGGCTCGATTAAAAGTGACGAAAACCAGCAGGTTGCCAGATCCTTTACTGTTATTATAAAGAGGAGGTTCCAGTTTTGTGCTTCAGTATAAGGATAGCTGTCGTCTCAGGAGCTTCATTAAACTACACTTAAGGCGAGCTCGTGTTCGGAGATGGAGGTGACAGAACACTGTAGTATAAACACGGTCATTTCAACGTCTCATAAAGTGTCCTGTTCAAAGCAAATACATAGGGAATATACAGTATGTACCTATGTATATACACTGATTATAGAATTATTAAAAGTAACTTTACTGACTGGACTGTGTGTGTGTGTGTGTGTGTGTGTGTGAGCAGGCGGGAGATGTCACTCGGCACTCCGTCCTGTCTATCAGCGTTCCACTGTCAGTGGCGCCGAGGCCCTGGCCCACACAGACACAACTATCTGAGCCCTCACACACACACAGACACACACGACTCAGGAAGGGAGTCTCCTGTGCTATAACATCATTCTCCTCATGCTTCATGCTGATCACAGACTCAGGCTTCCCTCCTCTTAATCTCTCTCTCTCTCTCTCTCCCTCTGTCTGTCTGTCTCTCTCTCTCTGTCTGTCTCTCGCTCTCTCTCTGACTGTGTGTCTCTCTCTTTGTCTCTCACACTTTCTCTGTCTGTCTGTGTCTCTCTCTTTCTCTCTCACACTCTCTCTGTCTGTCTGTGTGTCTCTCTCTTTCTCTCTCACACTCTCTCGGTCCGTCCGTCTCTCTCTCTCTGTCTCCCTCTCTCTCACTCACTTGTGCTCTCTCCCTCACGTTCTGTCTCCCTCTCTCTCCTCTATCTAGGCAGGAAGCTCACAGTGGAAGGGTGCTTCCCGTGATTGGAACACTGCTCTTTTTTGTTTTATTAAATGCCCCTTTTTCTTAGGTTTAATTCAGAAAGAGGACAATAAGAAATAAAACAATACAAGCAATAAAACTGTCCTCATGTTCTAGTAATATTCTAATAATATCTCTAATATGTCATCATTAGACCGGTATATAAGAAAATGATTAAATGTCTAGATGGACAAAGAGTTTACACATTCCAATGCTAAAGCTAAATCAGAGCTCACGCTCTCTCTCTCTCTCTCTCTTTCTCACACACACACACACACACACACACACAGGAATCCTCTTATCTTTCACCATCAGTCTTAATGGTGCAGATAGGCAAATTTGATGAGGCAAATGGTATCGCTATACATATTCACGGTGACATAAAGACGGCAGGAGCAGCAGGCGCTAATTAGTTTATCTTTCAGCACCTGTGAGTGTGTGTGTGAGTGTGTGAGTGTGTGTGTGTGTGTGTGAGTGTGTGTGTATGTGAGTGAATGCATGTACAAGGCCTAAGGAATAAAACAGTCATCCCTTGTTCCTCCTCAACCCAAATGCAGTTGATTAAACCAGGACATGTTTGCTTTGTGTAGGTTTTTCTTTCCTTCCCTCAATGGTGCTGTGAATAAAGCTAATAAATAGTGCTTAGCTACCAGTTTAGCACTGCTGTGGAAAAGAATGACATAATTAGAGACAAAAGAAGAGAAGAGAAAGTATGAAAATGAAAAAAAGAGAACAAATGTATTAGAATGAAAGGGGAACTGAAAGGCATAAGATAGAGTAAGGGAAAATAATATAAAGCAGGTAGGGGGGGGGAGAGACAGAGACAGGGAGAAAGGAGGGGGGTAGACAGAGAGAGAGACCGAAACAGAGAGAAAGGGGGGGGGTAGACAGAGAGAGACAGAAACAGAGAGAAGGGAGGGGTGGTAGACAGAGAGAGAGACAGAAACAGAGAGAAAGGGGGGGGGCAGAAAGAGCGAGACAGAGACAGGGAGAAAGGGGGGGTAGACAGAGAGAGAGAGACAGAAACAGAGAGAATGGGGGGTAGACAGAGAGAGAGACAGAAACAGAGAGAATGGGGGGTAGACAGAGAGAGAGACAGAAACAGAGAGAATGGGGGGTAGACAGAGAGAGAGACAGAAACAGAGAGAATGGGGGGTAGACAGAGAGAGAGACAGAAACAGAGAGAATGGGGGGTAGACAGAGAGAGAGACAGAAACAGAGAGAATGGGGGATAGACAGAGAGAGAGACAGAAACAGAGAGAATGGGGGGTAGACAGAGAGAGAGACAGAAACAGAGAGAAAGGAGGGGGGGGTAGACAGAGAGAGAGACAGAAACAGAGAGAAAGGGGGGTAGACAGAGAGAGAAAGAGAGATAGACAGACAGGTGAGAGAGAGAGAGAGATGGATAAAGTAAGAGAGAGAGAGAGAGGCAGACAGACAGGTGAGAGAGAGAGAGAGAGAGAGATTAAAGAGAGTTAAAAAAGAAGACAAAAAGATGTAAGAGAAAGAGTGAAAAAATAGATGTAAGTTGAAAGGACTCTTGGTGACAGACCCCTCAGAGCAGCTGGTGTGTGTGTGTGTGTGTGTGTGTGTGGCATTTTCTCTTGTGTTTTCAATAGCATTGCAGAATAAAGATGATTGTTTAAAGTTAGAGCATGCATCACATTAAACCTCAGAGGAACTGGTTGGCGTGACACAGGAACTTTATGTGAACTGGAATAAACCATTAAAGTATAAATATCTTAAAGGGGAACTTGCTAGCATAACACATGCTAAAACACACTCAGGAGAACTAGCTGGTGTAAATAAAGGCTACTTAGGTGCATCTCTTATCCGAGGAGGTCATGGTGGCTCCTGGATACTGTTGAGAGCATGAGAACCAGCTAACATACCATATCATATAAAGACCAGAAGAGATGAACTAAAGTAACCCTAACATCCAGAAGAATATCTGCAAGAGGAACTAGCTGGTGCTGTGGATCACAACCTTAACCACAGCATGCATTTTAAATTTTTACTTATCAACCATATAAAGTCTACCACTGCATTATAACACATCTGGTGCACCTCTGGTTTGAGGGTACCATAGAAATAGAACATTGGTTATGTCTTTCTCAGATCTCTAAACATTCAAGAACAAATATATTGTTTTATTTTTTAAATATATTCACCATTCCCATTTTAATGACTACTAGTATTTTTTAACTAGATTGTTAAGATGACAGATATATTTTAGCTTTATTATTATTATTATTATTATTATTATTATTATTATTATTAATAATAA
Organism: Hemibagrus wyckioides; assembly: GCF_019097595.1. Lineage (NCBI taxonomy): Eukaryota > Metazoa > Chordata > Actinopteri > Siluriformes > Bagridae > Hemibagrus > Hemibagrus wyckioides. The sequence continues at coordinate 19,873,533 of NC_080725.1, forward strand.
TATTTGTATTATTATTATTATTATTATATTTTTAAATTCAGGCCTTGTTTATTCTACAGTTTTGCATCTTCATCTATAAAGCAGAAAATCAGCCCCAACTACAAACTTTTAAAGGAAATTGGACGATAAAGGATCGTATCAGTTTTCACTTTGTAAAGCGAATTATTATAAAGTGTAAAGTGTATTCTTATATTATTATTAATACAAAGGATTACTTATCGCTCATATAAGGCGCTCCCTAAAGCGCACCTACTGTATGCAGTAACCAGAAAGTCATTTGAGATTCGACTGACCCTCTGGTCTGAAGATCACTGTTACCGTAGCAACAGAACATCTGGTTATGTCTTTCTCAGCGCTCTGTACATTCAAGATTCTTTACTTCATAACAGGAAAGTATAGCACTCGTGTATTTTTTTTTTTTTAAGAATAATTTTTTAAGGTCAGCATGAAATAACTCGAAAACAACAAAAAAACGTTTGAGGTCAACAAAAAAAAAGATTCTGAGATCGACAAAAAGTAGTAGAAACTACCAAAAAGAAGAAGTTTTGCCATTCATTGGTGGAAATTTGTCTTGATATATTAACACACACACACATTCAACTGTACGGCTGTGGTCGTATGTCTCCATACAGAATGTTTACTAAACGAAGCATCCTTATGTGCGCTCTCTCCTGACCACACAGACTGTACTCTGCTCTGTGCAGTTTTATGCATGTCTTGTAGAATATTGTTCGTCTTGTTTCCACCGTCTTTTGTCTCGCTCTGTCTTTTGTCTTGCTGTTTGCACAAGGTTGCACACAGGCACTTTATGTGGATGGGTTCATACTTTTTATCCCCTTAGTTCTTTTTGTTCTTTTTGCCCTTTTTGTAGCACCAGGGTTCTAGAGGAGCCTGTGTACTGCATCAGCTATATACACTATACTGCTAAAAGTTTTGGGACACCCCTCCAAATCATTGAATTCAGGTGTTGTTTTGTTGTTTTTCAGGGGTTGGGCTCAGCCCCTTAGTTCCAGTGAAAGGGACTGTTAATGCCTTAGCATACCAAGACATTTTGGACAATTTCATGCTTTGTGGGAACAGTTTGGGGATGACCGCTTCCTGTTCCAACATGACACAAAGCAAGGTCCATAAAGACATGGATGAGTGAGTTTGGCGTGGAGGAACTTTACAGAGACCTGACCTCAACCTGATAGAACACCTTTGGGATGAATTAGAGTGGAGACTGCGAGCCAGACCTTCTCATCCAACATCAGTGCCTGACCTCACAAATGCCTTTCTAGAGGAATATTAAAATGACTTACTGGACCATATGCTTTAAGATGGATATCTGAATCGTAAGCTGATAAATAGAATTGTTGAATAAATAGAGCATGAATCCTGTGTGTAATGTAGAATTAAATACCCCTCCCACACACACACACACACACACCTACCCCTGATTTACTGCCTCACTGATTTAGTTTGACGGTTTGAACTCCTCTGATCTAAAGTCTCCGCCGTCTCGGGCCGTGTGTCGAGAGGTCGTAGGTGATTGACACCAGGCTGCTAATCACCAAGACCAGAACGATGGACGAGTTCACACCACCTATCTCCCCACACACACACACACACACACACACTTACAAATCACATTCCTTTCCCATTAGTGTCTTTTGAGACAAGTTTACTTTTTAAGAACATTTCCTAATATAAGGGCATAATATTCAGTCGGAAACTTGCTAGCAAAATTTCCCTAACATGAATTTCCCTCATGTGATCAATAAAGTCTATCTATCTATCTATCTATCTATCTATCTATCTATCTATCTATCTATCTATCTATCTATCTATCTATATTGCATGAAGAATAAAAGCTGGAATAGTAAACTTCAGGGAAATTAGCTAGCACCAAAGCCATAAATCAAGGTAGCTAATCTACCTGCTGGAAAAATCCTAAAGGCTAAAATAGATTGTCTTCAGGAATACTAGCTAGCATGAGCTATAAAAGCCGCTACAGCTAATCTTCAGGGTGAACTAGCTAGCACTAACCAAAGAAACTGGAACAGCTAAACTTCAGGAAAGCTAAAAAAGCCAGTTCAGTTCATCTTTAGTGAAAAGCATTATAAACATGAACGCTGGAACAGCTTCATTTTAGGTGAACTAGCCTGAAAAAATCCTAGCTAGCAAAACCTATAAATGGCAGTTTAGTTTAGTTTATCTTGAGGAAAAATCTGGTTGTCTTCAGGCAAACTTGCTAATCTTTAGTATCTTCAGTGTAGCTAGTCTGCAAGGGAACTAGTTAGCATCGACTAGTTATCCGGTATATACCATAAAAGCTACAATAGCTAAATGTCGTGGAAGCTAGCTAGCGTACACCACAAAATAAAACAGCTAAAACTCAGGGGAACCTGGTCCTGGATCCTGGTCACTCAATCCAGGGCAGTTTGATAAAATCTGTGTAGATTTGCCGGTCTTTATTTGCAGCATTATTAATATTTAAAATATAATTTGGGTCTGAATTGTTTTTGCTTTCTATTTAAGAACTGTTTATGTAATAAACCGCTGTATAAGTGGAAAGATAAACTTCAATAAACACTCAGCAACAACAACCGCTACAAATCTGCCTATCAAGCACAACATCCGGACACAACATCCGGAAACAGCATCCGGAAACAGCATCCGGACAGCTTTCCTGAAGATGATGCGTTTGATTACAAACATCCTTAAACTTGCAGCTCCTACGCAGTGCCTCTGTACTGTTGTCCTGACATGACCCACAGCACTGACTGAGGACATGAAGGTTATTTAATGCGGTACTGACTCAGTGAATCAGTGACTCAGTGAATCAGTGACTCAGTGAATCAGTGACTCTGGGACTCAATGACCCTGTGAATCAGTAATTCATTGACTCAGCCACCCTGTGACTCTGTGAATCAGTGACTCAGTGAATCAGTGACCCTGTGACTCAGTGACTCTATGAACCTTTGACTCTGTGAATCAATGACTCAGTGACACTGTGAATTAGTGACACTGTGAATCAGAGACTCAGTGAATTAGTGTCTCAGTGACCCTGTGACTCAGTGACTTAATGACTCAGTGAATCAGTGACTCTGTGAAACAGTAACTCAGTGACTTAATGACTCTGTGAATCAGTAACTCAGTGAATCAGGGACTCAGCGACTCTGTGTACAGTGACTCTGTCACTCAGTGACTTAGTGAATCAGTAACTCACTGTCTCAGTGGCCCTGTGAATCAGTGACTCACTGAATGAGTGACTCTGGGAATCATTGACTTAGTGAATCAGTAACTCATTGACCCCATGATTCTGTGAATCGGTGTCTCTGTGAATCAATGACTAAGTGACTCTGTGACTCAGTGAATCAGTGATTCTGTGACTCAATGAATCAGTGACTCAGTGACTTAATGACTCAGTGGTTCAGATTTTGCACTTATGTAGGTTTAAACCCCACAACTTTCACATTCGCTGTCGTGCTCTAGGGCTAGACTCTTAAATCTCTAAAACTACTCATAATTACTTCACATATAAGAAACTATTATTTTTATTATCATAAAAACAGGTTTGTTTAATGCAAATATATATATGGGGCAGTTTTATGCTTTAAAGGGAATCTGAGTGAATCTGCAGAGATATTTAATAGTAATGATATTTACTGAGTGATGTATGAATTTTATTCCACAGTGATGTTTTGTGATTGGTCAGACATTCAGCTCTGACAAGAAGTGCCAGTCTGCAAGGGTTATAAAATTTTATTGTTTCTATGGTAACCATCCATCCATCCACCCATTTTCTATACCTGCTTTATTCCTAATTAGGGTCACGGGGGTCTGCTGGAGCCTATCCCAGCACACATTGGGCACCAGTCCATCACAGGGCCCTATAGTAACCACTCAATCACATGGGCAGATATATTACTAATGTGCTGTTACTTAAGAGGTTTTCCCCCTTCAGGAGTAGTGCTAATAAAAGGGATTCAGTAACTTTTGAAGTCTGCTAATATTCCATAGCCAAAAATATAAGAACGCCAGTTTGGTGAAAACGTGTTCAAACACAAAGCAGGTCACAGGCTATTTCTTTAGGGTGAACCTGAATCCCTTTATAAACCTATATCACCTTTATATATTTACATAACGCTGATTTTTTTTAATGAAAACATGTTTAATGGACATGTTTCTCAGTCTGTGGAAAGTGGCATATGGTGTTGGTTCAGAATGATGCTCCCTACAGAACCGCTGAGGTAAAATAGCTTGATATTGCAGACACACATCAGAGTGTGGCGATAAAAGTGGTGAGAGTTTCCTCACCCTGACCATCCCCCATACACACACACACACACACACACACTAAAGTTCCCAGACAAACATTCACCTCAGCCGTGTGTGTTTCCATTTAATGAGCTGCTGAAACTGTCGGATGCTAATCAGGCTAGCATGTGACAGACACGTTTCAGCCGTAATGGCTCCATAACCTCTCTCTCTCTCTCTCTCTCTGTGTTTCCCCAGCTGTGCTGATCAGCTCGGGTCTCCAGCCGACAATTAGACAAGCTGAAAGATGAGCTGCCGCTGCTGCTGTAGCAAGCTGCCACTTAGCAGTGTCCTTCTGTTTATTTAACTCACTGTGGTATTTTGACTTTTAAACACAGTCATAAAGATTCAGCCTAATCCATTTCATCCATATAAGAGCTTCAAAAGTCTCAGACCTGAAAGAAAATCTTGAAAAACATTTTTGTCACAGTATTAAATTAACATAACTGTTACTTTATGGACAGTTAAATGGAAAGTTTCATCTGGAATGAACTTCAAATTAAAGTCTCCACAGATACACTATACTGCCAAAAGTTTTGGGACATCTGCTTTTACATGCACATGAATGTAATATGGAGTTGTCCCGCCCTTTGCAGCTATAAAAGCTTCATCTCTTCTGGGAAGGCTTTCCACAAGGTTTAGGAGTGTGTTTATGGGGATTTTTGACCATTCCACTAGAAGGGCATTTGTGAGGTCAGGCACTGATGTTGGACGAGAAGGTCTGGCTCACAGTCTCCACTCTAATTCATCCCAAAGGTGTTCTATCAGGTTGAGGTCAGTTCTCTGTGAAGTTCCTCCACACCAATGTCGCTCATCCATGTCTTTATGGACCTTGCATTATGCACTGGTGTGCAGTCATGTTGGAACAGGAAGGGGTCATCCCCAAACTGTTCCCACAAAGCATGAAATTGTCCAAAATATCTTGGTATGAAGCTGAAGCATTAAGAGTTCCTTTCACTGAAATTAAGGGGCCAAACCCAACCCCTGAAAAACACTGAATTCACTGACTTGGAGGGGTGTCCCAAAACTTTTAGCTATATAATGTATTTTATATGTAACATCATCATTATAATGAAAGAACCCAAAGAAAATAACATTAGTTTCAAATAAAAAGTGAATTATTTAAGTAAATGAATCTAAAATCTGCCAAACAAACTGAGAGTCAATAATGAGTCATTTCCGAGTGAGTCGACTCATTTAGATGAATAGCCCTGAAATGCACATACGAGTGTTTTTAAAATTTCTTTTATCATAGACGTCAGCTATTCTGGCCAAAGAAGAATCACCAGTCGTAACAGTGTCCACTTTAAAAGAAACCTCAATGTGTCGAAAGAGTCGACTCTTCTCACTGAGTCGAATCAAATGATTCTGACTCACTGAAAAGATCCGGAAGATTCGTCACTGCTGTGAATCAGAGCACTTAACTTAACTCGTAAGTGTCCTTTGTCTCTGATTTGTTTCTCTGCCATGGGGTTTCCCCTACAAACTTGATGGAAACGTGACGAGGAAGTCAGCAATCAGCGCTCTCATGATGAATCTTCATCATGGCCTTTTTTTTTTAGCTGACTGAAGTGTGGCCAAGAGTGTGGCGTCTCTGTTTCTTCAGAGTAATGATACGTACACGTCACTGTCTGGCGAGCTAGTGGTGTTTAGCAGATCCATTCAGGACTCCAGCCAAATCCTTGTGCTCTTTTTAACGAGCCCAGGGTCAGTGCCCACTGCTCCATATGGCTCTAAGGGAGGAAACGTTATCTCTGGGGTAAACGTGTCCGGCTTGTGTTTGCGGGTCACTGAAGATAGAGGCGTTTCACCTGAAGCAATCTGTTTCGGTCACTCCATTGTTGTGGCTTTGTTTGGGAGGGACGGGATCCATGGCTGATGTAAATATTTGACTCTTATGCCAAACTTGTGTACAACAGGGATGTCCTGAAGTGTGTGTTGTGCCCAGGATGATGTGCTATTTAGACCCATAAGGAGAGCAGCTGGTTGGATATTTAAGATTTATTTAAGATAAGGCAAAAATAGCAGACAGGCGCACCAGCTGAACTTGAGCTGGATGGTATGTAGGGCATAAAGTGCGACCTAAACATTACAGTCAGAGTATATAGAGAGTATATAGAGACTGTTGAAACCTTGATTCTGATTGGTCAGATGATGCTGATTCATTTCTGCCTATATTATTCTACTCAAATACCCGAATACATTATTGTTTCCATAGCAACAACTCACACAGGTACTTGTATGATGCTTTTGTACTTTACACGACGCTCTGTGTAAAAGTTTTTTTGTTTTCTGTAATGAAACTTCAACCAGCAATTAACAGTGATGGAGGGAGTCTCCAGTGTCACCACTTTGTAACAGTCAACAATAGAACTCAAGCATAGAAGGTTCTTGTGACAGGTTCTTAGTAACAAGCTGCATCTTTTTTCTTGAAGAGAGAGCAGAAAGAGAGAGAAACTAGAGAGATAAAAGAGAGAGAGGAGAGAGAAGGGAAAGAGAGTGAGACAGGAGAAAGAAGAGAGATAAATGAGAGATAAGAGTGAGAAGGGATAGAGAGTGAGACAGGAGATAGAAGAGAGAGAAAAGAGAGAAGTGAGAAGGGAAAGAGAGTGAGACAGGAGAAAGAAGAGAGATAAAAGAGAGAGAAGTGAGAAGGGATAGAGAGTGAGACAGGAGAAAGAAGAGAGATAAATGAGAGATAAGAGTGAGAAGGGATAGAAAGTGAGACAGGAGATAGAAGAGAGAGAAAAGAGAGAAGTGAGAAGGGAAAGAGAGTGAGACAGGAGAAAGAAGAGAGATAAAAGAGAGAGAAGTGAGAAGGGATAGAGAGTGAGACAGGAGATAGAAGAGAGAGAAAAGAGAGAGAAGTGAGAAGGGAAAGAGAGTGAGACAGGAGAAAGATGAGAGAGAGTAGAGAGAGAAGAGTGAGAAAGGAAAGAGTGTGAGACAGGAGAAAGAAGAGAGTTAAAAGAGAGAGAAGAGAGAGAAGGAAAAGAGAGTGAGACAGGAGAAAGAAGAGAGAGAAGAGTGAGAAGGGATAGAGAGTGAGACAGGAGAAAGAAGAGAGAGAAAAGAGAGAGGAAGGAAAGAGGGTGAGACAGGAGAAAGAAGAGAGATAAAAGAGAAAGAAGAGAGAGAAGGGAAGGAGAGTGAGACAAGAAAGGAGAGAGAAAAAAGAGAAGAGTGAGAAGGGAAAGAAAGTGAGACAGGAGAAAGAAGAGAGGTAAAAGAGAAAGAGAAGAGTGAGAAGGGAAAGAAAGTGAGACAGGAGAAAGAAGAGAGGTAAAAGAGAAAGAGAAGAGTGAGAAGGGAAAGAAAGTGAGACAGGAGAAAGAAGAGAGAGAAAAGAGAGAGGAAGGAAAGAGGGTGAGACAAGAGAAAGAAGACAAAGGAGGGAAAGAGAGTGAGACAGGAGAAAAATGAGAGATAAAAGAGAGAGAAGGGAAGAAGAGTGAGACAGAAGAAAGAAGAGAGAGAAAAAAGAGAAGAGTGAGACAGGAGAAAGAAGAGAGGTAAAAGAGAGAGAGAAGAAATCAAAATTTTATGGAAATAAAAAAATATTGAATTTTTTTTATTAATCATATTCATGATGAACAATTCTTACATCACATTAGATAAGCTCTGGTTGCTAAGCAACAAAGATTAAGGCAGTCTATGGCCAGATCAGTGGCATGAGTATAACAGTATACTGGGTTTATTGGTACCTGCTGCATTAATCCAGTTATTGTGGCTCAGCCAATCAGAATGTAGAACTTGTTTTATAATTATTTTATGATGACCCTCACATTTTGAAACTTTACAAGTTAACGCTATTTTTTAAAGAAGTATTATATGATTTTCTCCCTTCCTCAAATCCATATTTTTCATCACACTTTGGTATAATGAGCTTCTGTTACTCTCACAGTGGAGGAGACTCTGGTCCTTGTCGCCATGAATCCAGAATCCCCTGAGGCTGACGCTCTCATCTGTGCCTGCTGAAGCACCGGTTGCCTTCTGGGCTGCTACAGGAAGAAGGGCCTGGCTGAACAGGAAGTGACCTCTATTTATGCCTACTTGGAGCGAGGCTGTGTCTTCAACCTGATGGTCGTCTTATTGATTACACCATTGTCTCCCTTCCTGCTGAAAACAGAGAGTGAAAAATAAAGTATGACAGAGAGGAAGGAGGAACAGCACGCATCATTGTTACCGAGTTACGGCAAATACTCCTAAATTTATATTTAGTGCGAAATACATTAATAGCACTCTTTGTAAATGTTTACGATAAATGCCATTAAAAAAATGAGCAAAAGCACAAGCCAAGGTCTGCAGAAGAACCACACAAAGTTCTCCAAGATGCATACACCAACCTACATGCAACCTGATGCAAATTCTGTTTTCTTGCTTTTAATTTCTTTATTTTGTCTTGCACAAAACAACATATCGAGAGTAGCCGTCGGAATCCTGTGAACTCTAACTGACACCATGTTGGACCAAAAACACACTAGATATTGTCTAGTCCCTCATTTCATACCCTGAGGAAGATAATATGATGATTCAGGCCAGCTGGAGCTGCTTTTTAGACTCGTCTCGTCTGCTCTCGGTCTCTGTCCATACAACTTAAATTATTTTTCCGATCCCACTTTCCTCCACTGTCCTGCATGCTGGGAACAGCAGGATCCGTTTAACGCCTGACTGGAAGATAAGAGGTCAAGCAGGAGGCCTCAGATAAGAGCGCACACGCTCACACTCCTGCGGTCAACACAAACACCAGCAGCAGTAAAAAATTCTAAATAAATCCCCAGGGTTTTCCTCTTCCTTTGGGCCGGTGTGGGGGCTTCAGGCAGCCGAAATCCAGGGAAAACACACACACACACACACACACACACACACACACACACCCTACTCATCTTTATCAGTGTCACTCATTTAGCATCTTTTAAAACAGCACTTACACTTTATTAAAAACTGTTACACTGCTTAGTCTGACAAGTAAGTAGCCGAAGCCTGAAATAATTCACATAAACTACGCTAGGTAGGGTGTGGAAGCTCACTATTTTGCACCCTATACACTGTACGTATATATAAAATGACAAAAACTACTAAAATAAGCCTTCTAAAAAAACGTTGTGCTTTCTGTAAGCATACAATATGCTTGCTGGGCAGCTAGAAAACAACATCCAAGCACATGCTAGCTAAAAACAACAGCTAATGGTTTTAACTAGCTAGAATATAATAACTTTAATAATGCAAAATGACTCGAGAGACATAACTCTAGAGAATAGTTAGTTGTTGGGCAACTGGGAAAGAAGGAACTAGCTGATCAATGATGCTAACACAATCAACTAGCAAGAACAGAACCGTTGTAGATGGTTTATAACATAACGTAAAGGTACGGGGACAGCGGAAGTGAGACAAAAGTATTGCAAACATCAACATTTACCTCAGATATGGAGGTTAAATGACAAGAAAAACGATTCTATCGAATTATAATTGCATTATACTGAAAATGCAGTTAGCACTCTAAACGCTTTTCCTTCAGCAGAGTTATCAATACTATACCAAATGTCATCAGTATGTGTCCCACAGTGATTTAAAATCTTTTTATACCACAACTATTTGCTAAAGGCTGCTATATTGACTTTATTTAACGAAGCAAACATTACAGCTTTTATATTTACAGCTCATGCTACACCGTGTAGTGTTACACGGCAAGACGTAAAACACTAAGCTGCACGAGGATACAATGATGGATGGACAAGCATAATGACCTGAAATGGAAATTTGACATACTATTTAATTTTTTAGCACACACACCCACACACACCCCCACACACACACAGTTGTTCACTAAGGTGGGGCTGCAACACAATACGCTATTGTACTGTAGGTTCAGCAGAGTTGCAGCCATATGGCTTTGCAATCAGTCCACATTTATAACGGAGCTCTTAAGTGGTTAGCCGTCCGTCCGTCTGTCCCCACACACACACACACACACACACACACACACCACAGATGTAGGTCATTAATATAGAAGCTATGGTGCATGATGTGAGCTTTGGAGAACATGTACAATTAGCATGTGTGTGTGTGTGTGATAATATTATATACTACTGCCTCATTCTTTAGTTTTTCTCACTTTTTCTCTTTCTTCCTTTGTTTTCTTGAGCAGAGAAACAGAAAAGATATCCAATGGGTCAGTTTTCTCCACATTGTAGTATCCTTTGTAATGTCATTACAGATTAAATGCTACGTGTAGTGCTGTTTAGCGTAGTGCTAAAGCTCAGTTTTGCTAGCTGGTAAGCTAACCCCCTTATAAAAACACTGAAAATAGGATAGGATATATTTCAAAATAAATATTTTAAACATGTTTACATGTTAAAGTGTCTATCTGCGTTTGTACAGTAGTGATGTTTAGCTAACTAGCTTATCCTGAGGTAACCATGTACTTTTATTAATTAAACTTTTATTGCATTTGAAGAAACTAGCTTAAACTGCTTCAATTATTCCAAGCTTCGGAGGCAATTCAAATATAGCAATCACCTCAAATGAAGTGTTAATAATGATTATAATAATAATGATTGGCTGTCTCGCTGATTTGGAAATATACTGTTAATTCCAAAACTAATAGCACCCACGAGGAGGATTTTCAATTAATTGTTTATTCAATTTTTAATTTTATACAAAGACTTACACCGACCAGGCATAACATTATGACCACCATTTGCTGCCCCGTCATACACTGTGTATTCTGACACCTTTTTGTCAGAACCAGCATTAACTTCTTCAGCAATTTGAGCAACAGAAGCTCGTCTGTTGGATTGGACCACAGACCATGACCCTGTCGCCAGTTCCCAACTGTTACTTCCTTGGACCACTTTTGATAGATACTGACCACTGCAGACCGGGAACAACCCACAAGAGCTGCAGTTTTGGAGATGCTCTGATCCAGTGGTCTAGCCATCACAATTTGGCCCTTTGTCAAACTCGCTGAAATCCTTACACTTGTCCATTTTTCCTGCTTCTAACACAACAACTTTGAGGACAAAATGTTCACTTGCTGCCAAATATATCCCACCCACTAACAGGTGCCGCGATGAGGAGACCATCAGTCTTATTCACTTCACCTGGCACTGCTCATAATGTTATGCCTGATCGGTGTACATGTGGCAAAATGATAACAGATAAAGAATTAAAATCATTCTTTTGTAAAGATGATGTTTGACATAGTGTTCTCCGTGGCTGCTTTCCAAACCACATGCTACGGTTTTAAACAGTGAGTCTAACACTGCAAACACTACTTGCTATTCAGTATTATAGTTTTATATTCTGACACACAGTTTAATACAGTGCCATGCGGTCTGGAACACACACACACACACACCATTATATAGCCAACACTACTTGCATGTATTACAGTATTATAGACAAACACTGTGGACAATGATTGCATTTACATCACTGTACAGTAGACACCACCCTGCTACATGTACCCTACGAGAACAGCACATATCCTGAGGTAAAATTATTCTCGATTTGCATTTATAATGATAATACGTATTCATACATTTGATTCCTTTAGGCCTGCTCACATACTCATCAGAGTACTCTACACATCTGAGGGATTAAACGTCACACACACACACACAACAGACGTCAGAAACGTTCCAGTCTGGTAGGTTATTATGTCAACCTGAAAAATGGTTCATGGCTAGACAGCACAGTGGAGTATGTGGTAGTGCTGCCACATAGGAGTCACCTCCAGGGTTTGGACCTGAGCTCGGGTTACTGACTGGGAAAAGTTCTGCATGGTCTTCTGGTGTCTGTGTGGGTTTCACTATGAGTCACATTGAGAGTGTATTTCCCATCTGTGTGAGTTCCATCCAGAGTGTATTTCCCATCTCATGCCCAGGATAAAGCTGAATAAAGGATGATTTGATGGCTAGTGTAGTGGATAGTCTTGGGTCATGGGTCCAGGGTCGCTGATTAGATTACAAAACATGTTAATAGGTGGAGTGTGTGTGTGTGTGTAAGAATGCCGCCTTGTGACAGACTGGTGTCCCATCCAGGGTGTATTTCTTTCTGCCTTGTGTCCAGTTTTTCCCAAGAATGCTTTGGATGCAGTCTTCCAAAATAAAGTATATGGAATGAATGAATGAATGAATATTGGGTGGTGTGACTGAGGCAAAATCCCTGTCAGAAAATCTCAGAAATCCTCTCTCTTTCTCGCTTTATCAACCATCGCTCCTTCCCGAAGGCCACTCTCCCTTCCTTCATCTTCACAAACTCCTGCTCACTGCCACTCCAGTCCCCCTGATCGTGTGTGTGTATGTGTGTGTATGTATGTGTGTGTGTGTATATCCTGTATCTACGACCCCTGTTTCCTTGCCGAGGAGGAAGACGGGAGACAGCAGAGCAACAATGCCAGGAAAAACCCTCCAGAGATTAGAGCGTAAAAACACTGCACAAATTAACGACAAACAAACTCCTGCAACTCTCTCACTCACACGCGCAAAATGTGCACCATTACGGGGGGGAATTACGCTCCATATACACACCCCGATACAGCCAAGACACAAAGCTGGACTGTAATCGCGAGCTTAATTACAACGTGACCGTAAAACACTCAGGGTGTAGCCGAGGTCCGATCTCACAGCACGCTTTCCTCATTAAATGAACTGAGAAGAAATTTAGGTTAGAGATGAATTAATATCGTTGTTCACGTGCACACAGAATGCATTTTCAAGATGAAATGTCAGGGAAAACCAGTGTGTACGATGAAATAATAATCAAAATGTTTAATATAAAGAGTAACAGTAGGTAACTGTTAAGCTAGTCAGCCCCAATGAAGACCTAATATTTATTGCTATATACCTTATGTCTTGTTATGGTCCAATTATGTATCAATGCTTATATATTTAGGTAAATTCCAAGCTAACACACACTGTCTAGCATTAATATTAGGTTCTAGTTTCAGAATGATTTTGGATTCCAGCTAGTGAAAAGACGTCAGGATGCCATCTTAGCTTGCCATAGTCTCACATTAATCGTGGGCATGACCTTGTTGGATCTTTCACTAAACAAAAATTAAATTGTAGTGTGTTGTCCAAAAAAGTTTGACAGCTTACACGTTAAACACATGCAGGACAGAGGTCAAGCGTGACCGCTCGTTCATCTCCAAGTCGGTAAACAGGCAAGTCCACTTCCTGTCTGCTCCTGACAGCAAAAGCATCTGTTTGACCTTCGACCTTGGCTAATTTCCCTTAAGAAACACACCTTCGCACACATGTAGTCTGTTTTCTACCTTTGTGGATTGTACACTTTACAGCCAAAAGTATGCGGACACCAGAGGGAGCATCGCAGCCATACAGTATGTGGTTCTTCTTCTAAACTATCACAAATTATAGTTTGCACACAGTTCTGCAGAATGTCTTTGTGTGCTGTAGCTTTACAATTTCATTTCCCTGGAGTCCACACATGACTATGCCCCTGTGCACAAAGACATGGTGTGCCAAGCTTGGAGAGGAAGAACCTGGAGAACTTTGTGTGGAACAATCTGACCTTAAACCTAATGAACACCTTATATACACACCACTTTAACAGGAAGAGCTCTAAACTGCGCATTCACACAATGATCCAGTCTTCAGTTCATCTGGCAATGGCATAATGCAGAAAATCATCCACACAAAGGGTCTGGAAACATCACAATGTGACCATTGACCACGGAATGGTTTAATGAGTATTGGGACACAACAATCTCTAGAGTTTACACAGAAAAACAGAAAACATCCAGTGAGCAGCGGCTCTGTGAGCGGAAACGGTCTTCTTGATGAGAGAGCTCAGAGTAGATAGCAGGAGAGACTGAATCAAGCGGTCAGGAAGGCCACTGTAACTCTTTATATCCATCATGAGAAGTAAAGCATCTCACTATGAACATGTAAAACCCTGAAGACCAAATCAATTCCATTCAATTCATTTGTATAGCGCAATGGACATTGTCTCAAAGCAGCTCTACAGAAAGTTAACTATTTTATCACTATTTTATCCCTAATGAGCAAAGCCTGAGGCGACGTTGGCGAGGAAAAAAACTCCTTGAGATGATATGAGGAAGAAACCTTGAGAGGAACCAGGCTCAGAAGGGAACCTCAGGTCCAGAAGGTCCAGGGTTCGAATCCCCGGGGGCCTTTCTGTGTGGAGTTTGCATGTTCTCCCTGTGCCTGCATGGGTTTACTCTGGGTACTCCGGTTTCCTCCCACAGTCCAAAAGCATATACATTAGGTTGATTGGTCATTCTAAATTGCCCATAGGAGTGAGTGTGAGTGTGTGGTTGTCTATCTATATGTGTGGCCCTGTGATGGACTGGTGACCTGTCCAGGGTGTACCCCTGCCTTTTACCCAATGTGTGCTGGGATAGGCTCCAGCAGATCCCTGTGACCCTAATTAGGAATAGAGCGGGTATAGAATACAGATGGATGGATGTTGCAGTCCCATTTACACACACTCTTTTCCCATGATAAAAACGTATGATAAATGTGAAGAACGTGAAGAATGTGTCAGCATGAAAGCACCTCTGGCTCAATTTCAGCTTTTAGCTGTAGGCGAAATTCATGACTGTATCAGGGTGTACCTGCGGTCAGGAGGTCAGAGCTACTGTATATTAGCAGCATCAAGCTGAAAAGTGCTTTAGATTAAGTTTGTACCAAAAAAAGAAAATGTTGGATATTGGTCCACACATCAGATATTCAGATATTTACCAACACATCTGTGGGAAATTTTAATGTACTCATGATGTTTGTCTCATTTCCTCCATCACTGAGCCTTGTACTACTACCAACAGGAGACACAGCAGACAGGAGATTATGAACTGAATGAATAAATAAAAAAGCTGATTAGTGGAGTGTTAATCCCTCTAGACGCTCCAAACATCATCTGCTCTTACACCCAGTCTGAACAAAATGGCAGACGGATTGAATTGTAGCTGAACGGTGGGGACTGAAAGAAATGTTGTAATAAGGAATGCCAGAAGATCGAAGATGTAAATCATCGAGTTGTAAAATTGTTGACAGGGTGATGTGAAGGGCAGTGAGTGCAGATTATCTGCAGGGGTTTCCGAACGTGTTCCAGCGTGCTGTCTTAATAAATCTAACGCTCCTTCCTATAGCATGTGTTTGTTGTATTGGGTTGTTAGAAGAATTATCATTAATACTACTATTATTACTACTACTAATAATAACGTTATTACATTTTGATTACATACTGTCTGACATTTATATAATGTCCAAGTCTCAAGGTCGCTGTTCACACACATGCGAGAAGGAAGTGCGATCAAGAAGTTCCTGGGTGATGACATACCATAATTTTTGGGCTTTGGGGGCCACAGTGTCTGAGCAAGGGTTGAGGGCTATAGGAACTCAGGTGTATGTCAATCACTGGAATCTATACAACGAAGCAACATATGCTAACATTTTTGCGGGCGGGTGGGCAGGCGGACGGACGGACGGGCGGGCGGGTGGTTGGATGGATGGATGGGTGTGTGTTTGGTGTCCCGTGATGGACCACTGTCCCATCCAGAAAAAACACAAATTTCCAATTTTTCTTTAGTTTTTTAGTTTCCATATCTCCCTCACCACACATGGCAGGTAATTACGTGAAAACAGGACGTAGGAAGTAGCCAGTATGCGTAATAGGACTGGGACTGATCTCGTAAAAACCTGCCCAGAAAAGGACAGGAAGTGAGCGGGTGCTAGCTGAACGACAGCAGAAGGAGAAAAAAAAGAAAGGAGAGAAGTCTATTCAAAGAGCAGAAAGGTGTCAGTGTGGCATCGTGAGGATGCACATCCGCTACACCTACAGCAGGAGGTGGGGGCATTACGGGCTAATAAATATCCACCAAGCTTCCTCTTCCTCCGCGGTTTAAAGACCTCTGTACGCCGACCATCAAAGTTAAACCCATAACAGAGTTACTGTGCAAGTCCATATGTTATAAGAAAGAGGAGGCAGTGCGGTCACAGGCATGAAAGACACACTGTTCACCAAATCTCACTAGGCTCCGCCCCAAAAATTGGATGCTTCACAGATAATAATAGAAATTGTGAAATGTGTAAAAATGTAATAATCACTGCTATTCAGGGTCATGCTGGATCTGGAGCCTACTCCAGGAGTATGAGGTGGGAGAACTTATCCCACATGTTCACACACAAGGAGAACAGCACAGATGGTATCCTGAGCTCGGGATCGAACCGAGGGCTTGCAGCTGGGAGGTGAAGCATAGAAGTTTGTCTTCAAGTATATATTTTTTCTCTCTGCAGATGGATGACACACTGCTGATTCAGCAGAAGTGAAAAAACAAGTGAATCATCTTGGTGCTGGATTTCCTTTTCCTTCTCTAAAAGTGAGACGGGCGATAAATATAATCTATTGTGATTACGCTGATTAATCAGGAGAGGCAGCTGCACGGCTTCCTTAGAGATGGAACAGAAACTCAGATGAAGAGTACCTGAGTCAATATACAAAACACTACATATGGGAAATATATTACCAATATGGACTTAAAGAACAGAAGGTAAAAAAATCCACAAAGAAGTAAGTATTTTAAAAATGTAGATGTAAATTAGTCCTAACATGGTATTCTATTTTAACACTTTAAGCCACGCCTCCTACATGAATGTGATGCTTTAGTGAACAGATGAAATACACCAAACTATAGCTTCAAAATAAATATAACAAGTAATAAAAATGAACCCAAGCTCGAAATCTGCCTTCTAATATCTTGGTGCCATATACCACAGTACACATTCAGGGATCTAGTGGAGTCCATGCCTCTACGGGACCAACACAATATTAGGCAGGTGGTCATAATGTTATGCCTGGTCAGTGTATGACAATATTTTATAAGACATCATTTATTCCTTCATCCATGTTATATACAGCTGTTCTGCTATACACCAGTTACATGTTTTGTTTGAAGCATTATTTATAACGATATCAAATATTAAATTATTTCTATGTTATGACGACGAAGTATTGAGTGTGTATGAGGTCTTGAGACTATTAGCATGCTGCTGGCTGTGTGCACATAAAAATTTGCAGTGTGTGTGTGTGTGACATCCGCTAAAGGATGCAGTGAAATGCTGGGAAAGGAGCGACATAGAGGACAAAGAGAGAGAGAGACAGGGAGAGTGGAGAAAGCCAGCACCGTTCAGATGCAAATCTTGACACGGAGCCTAAAGAGTGTGAGAGGACCAGGTGTCCGGGGGAGGACGATCCACACAGAACACTCTTTCACCTCTGCCATCCCTCACTCAATCTCTCTTTCTTTCCTGCCTGATTCCGTAACGACGCAGAGGCTTGGCGTGCATCGGCTCTGAGCGAAATGAAACAAAAACGGCACAATTTCAGGATGTGAAGTAAAGTAATGATAATAAAAACTTACGGGCTCTTTATTACAAGCTCATTGTTAGTGTACGGTTAGTGAATAGATCACATCCTTGCACCTGCACATCATCCTCTAACCTTCTGTTAGTGTCTTATACACTCTTAGAATATCTAGTCCTGCTCCAGTGATGTACAGGGTAGGAGGGATGCCAATGTATATATACACACGCAGACAAGACCAAGCAAAACATTATGACCTAATATTCTGTTGGTCCCCCTTTTGCTGACCCGTCATGCACTGGGTATTCTGACACCTTTCTATCAGAAGCAGCATTAATGTCTTCAGCAATTCGAGCAACAGTAGCTCGTCTGTTGGATCGGATCACACGGGCCATCCTTCACTCCCCACGTGCATCAATGAGCCATGGGCCATTTGACCACTGTTCCTTCCTTGGACCACTTTTGACAGATGGATTAAATACACATTGTGCAGTGTTCTTGTTCTTACCTGTGTTGAACTGAGCTTAACGGTGTCTCTAAATGAAGCTCGGACACAAGAAGACAGAAAAGCCTGGAGGTGCTTAGAAACATCTCTTCATTCATCAGAAAATCACAAAGATGCAGTTCCCAAAGTATAAATCTATAGTGTCCAGATATGGTCATGCTGTACAGTAGAACGATACAGAAAATAGATTTTTATCATGAAAATACGTTCTGTTTATCCGTAAACGGTACAAGAAATAAGACAAAAGTGCATCAAACTCCAATGACACACATCATTATACAAACAGCTGCTTTCCCATTAAGACTACATTAAAAGATGAACACACACTACTCATTTTCAGCACATTTCTGAATTTATCATCATTTGGTAAACGTCTCAATCCACAAAGAAAGATTTCCCAAGTGTGCACTACTCCCAAGTTGCCAAAATTTACGTTTACAATTAAATCAAAGCCTTTCTTTTGGCCATTACGTTATATTTGAGGATCTGCTGTATGCCGATGATCATAAGTTATATGAATTACACTACCTATGGTGATTGAATTCTTCTTTCTGATTGGTCAGAAGGGATGGATTAAGCTTTTTCGACAGCTATAAGGGTTATATTAATGCATTGTTTCCATAGTAACACTGGAAGGAGTCTACCACCATCAGGACCGGTGCTATTTGAAATTCACTGTATCAAGCTACTCTTTTCTTTATCTATCTTTAAGGAAAAAAGAAGCCTGTTTATAGCTGCTATAACCCTAAGTGAAAACAGGAACCCGTTTATTACAGGGATGTTCCACACCATTAAATGCGACTATAAAGAGATAAAAATCACAAGGTGTTGTGCTTCAGTACATTAAAAACGTCGTCATCGGGAAATCCCTGTGGTATAAGAGGAATAAAACACTTCATAGTAGTTTGATTATTTTCCTAAAACAGCGCATCATGAAGTGTTTTAGTTTTTTTTAGTTATTAGCATGCATGATATTAGGGGGTTTGATCTTTTTGAAAAATTATATGTTAGTCTTGTGTTTTGTTTGGATAAAAGTCACTTGAATGGATCTTATATCAGGATAAATTCACTACATGAATTAATATGAAAATGAATTCACGTCAGAAGCCTCGAGCCCGTGTGACGTGAATACAATTACAGCGTAAATGTGTGTATATACATATCAAGTGACGGCCATTATTGGTAAATACAGGACAGTATAGTTAACACATTATGCTGTGTGATATATATATATATATATATATATATATATATATATATATATATATATATATATATATATATATATATATATATATATATATATATATATATAGACGTGTATCTACTCGTGGACTGATATGGTGTTGGTTAAAATGGAAGCACATGCATTCTGCAATGCTTTTGGAAGAAAATCCGACATCCTAACAGTCCACTGCCAAAACAGAAGCAGCTTCATTACCAAAAAAATCAAAAGGTCAATCTGATTGGCCTGCTTGTTAGTTTGGCACAAGTCTATAACCGTCCACAATGACTAGAGCGCTTCACCTGTCTCATTCACATGCTTTTTTTAACGACCGACCTGATCCTAATCTAAAATGTCTTTTTTGTGCAATTTAATAATTACAAAAGTTGTTTAAATGGTGTGTGTGTGTGTGGGGGGGGGGGGGTAAAAGAGAGAGAAAGAGAGAGAGAGAGAGAGAGAGAGAGAGAGAGAGAAGAGAGAGGGAGGGAGAGAGAGAGGGGGCTTCAGCACTGTTTTTCTTGTTTAGAGAGAGAGCGAGAGAGAGAGAGAGAGAGAGAGAGATGGAGGGAGGGAGAGATAGAGAGAGAGAGGGAGAGATAGAGAGAGAGAGAGAGAGAGAGAGAGAGGGAGGAAGAGAGAGAGGGGGGCCTTCAGCACTGTTTTTCTTGTTTAGAGAGAGAGAGAGAGAGATGGAGGGAGGGAGAGATAGAGAGAGAGAGAGGGATGAAGAGAGGGGGGGGCTTCAGCACTGTTTTTCTTGTTTAGAGAGAGAGAGAGATGGAGGGAGAGAGAGAGAGGGAGAGAGAGAGAGAGAGAGAGAGAGAGAGGGAGGAAGAGAGAGAGGGGGGCCTTCAGCACTGTTTTTCTTGTTTAGAGAGAGAGAGAGAGAGATGGAGGGAGGGAGAGATAGAGAGAGAGAGAGGGATGAAGAGAGGGGGGGGCTTCAGCACTGTTTTTCTTGTTTAGAGAGAGAGAGAGATGGAGGGAGAGAGAGAGAGGGAGAGAGAGAGAGAGAGAGAGAGAGAGAGAGAGGGAGGAAGAGAGAGAGGGGGGCCTTCAGCACTGTTTTTCTTGTTTAGAGAGAGAGAGAGAGAGAGATGGAGGGAGGGAGAGATAGAGAGAGAGAGGGAGGAAGAGAGAGAGGGGGCTTCAGCACTGTTTTTCTTGTTTAGAGAGAGAGAGAGAGAGAGAGATGGAGGGAGGGAGGGAGGGAGAGAGAGGCTCTTCACTAAGCTGTTTGATTTGCAAAAAAGTCATGAAAATATGTTAAATCAGAGCTGAGAGTTTTACTGACACCAGATCAGTACATCAGTTTCTATTTTTTAAGGACACACTGATTTGTGTTGTGAGATTATAATGCTGAATCACACTGTACTGAATCTGATTTATTCCCTATATTAACCATGAGTGTTGAGTCCTCTGTCTGCGTGCTTAACGTTCCTGTAATCATTATTTTATTCTAAATCGTACTGACTAGAAGTGACACAGCAGTCATGTTTGGTCCCCTTATGAGTTTTGTATATATATATATATATATATATATCTATATACACTAAAACACTATAACGTGCGGATTTGAGTTCTTGAGGTCAGGCTGCACCCCCTAGTGGTCAAACCCGGTGAACTGCAGGCACAAAAGCTTGCACTTAATGAGTCACGTGCCTAGTTTGTTTTCTATCTATCGTTTATGCGACATTAAAAGTAACTATAAATGGATAAACAGTATGACGTTAATATCGTTATTTAATAAATAAAAAGTGGTTAGTGTTGGCAAACTCCTATGAGAGGAATGGATCACTTCAGGACATGGTGTTATGGGGAAAATAATAAACATGCAAGCTTGATTATTTTCCTAAAGCAGCATGTCCTGGTGCGATTTATTCCTTATCTAATATATATATATATATAGATACCAAGAAATGGTCCCTCGGCTGAAGCTGTGTTACGGGAATGCATTCTCTCAACATGACAAGATAAGTCAAACTAATTCCCAATAAAAGCGCCTCCCAATGGAACTGATAATGGCATTACATCTTAAACTGTCACTAATGCGAACACAGCTACTTACACACAACCTTGTTTCTCGAACCACTTTTCAATATACTGATAAGCAGCTCCTGTACAGCAGCCATGCTTTTAGCATAGACGACAACATTAAGCTTCTAAGATGCCTGGTGATGAAGATTTCAGCCCTTTTATGTCTCCATCACACAGTGATGATGTTTCTGAGTCTGTGTGCATGTCTGTATAAAGGCACCGCATTTTCCAGACTCTAAGTCACTCTCCTCCTTTTGTCTGCTTAGGGTGAAAAATTTATATACTGTATGCGTCCCAGCTGTTTAGGTCTAAAAACACTGCTAAAATTACAAACTCCACCTCTTTTTTTATTAAAGTGTTTGCCTCTGAATTGAGGCTTCGGTGCCTTCTGCTGGTGTATTTGAGTTGATTTTCCATTAGTGTTGCTGTATCTGAGAAGTATTAAGCATTGTCAATGTTATCATTAGCAATAATTGTGGTAGTGTCCCGGCTTGCTCCTGAAATCTCACCACTATTAAATAAAAACAATGCGCCTTATAATCTGGAAAATACGGTAAGTAACATGGCTTTCACATAATCTTGGTCCTTGAGGATAAAAACAGACCATAGAAAAACCTCCCGAATGAATTTCTTCATGAAGCACATGGATGTGAAAAACAAAACCCCAGTGTTTGCTCACATTGCATTCTGGGAAGTGCAGTTCGATCACACCGGATGCGGAAACCTGAGAGAGGGCCGTCTGGACCAGAAGTCTTCAGACGCAGTTAGTAAACATTCACATGTCAGAATGATCGCCATGTGGCACTCTACAGGTATGTGTCGTGTTCTGTGCTGCTCAGACTCGGATTAGACGCCTGAAGACTCGTGTTCTTTAGCAGAGCCTGTGATTGGTCGGGTAAAGCCTGTTCCTGCACTTCCTGGTCCTGATTGGTTGTGTCGAGTGAGGAGTCTTTCTTGTTCTTCTTTTTATCTGCCTTGCTTTTCTTTTTCTCCTTGTCTTCAGAGCTGTTGGTGATCTGCGCCGGCTCCACCACGATGGTGGGTTTCTGCTGCAGGTCCTGTCGACTGGGAGGCTCAGCGGTCATGATAGCGCGGGCGCCATGCATTCTGGGAGGAGATTTACAGTGCAGTTCTCCGTGTGTTTCCTTCCAGTGTCGCAGCTGGGTGAGATGCTCCTTCTCGATGTCTCGCTCAGACAGCGGCAATTCCAGAATCTAGAGGAAGAATCGAGAGACTAATTAATGACCGATGCTCTCCTTATACACCGAACAGGCATAACATTATGACCACCTGCAAAATATTGTGTTGGTCCCTTTTTGCTGCCAAATCAGCCCTGACCCATGTATTCTGACACCTTTCTGTCAGAACCAGCATTAACTTCTTCATTAATTTGAGCAACAGTAGCTCATCTGTTGGATCGGATCAAACGGGCCAGCCTTCGCTCCCCACGTGCATCAATGGACCTTGATCGCCCATGACCCTGTCACCGGTTCACCACTGTTCCTTCCATGGACCACTTTTGATAGATACTGACCACTGCAGACCGGGAACACCCCACAAGAGCTGCAGTTTTGGAGATCCAGTCATCTAGCTATAACAATTTGGCCCTTCGTCAAACTCGCACAAATCCTTACACTTGTCCATTTTTCCTGCTTCTAACACATCAAAATATTCACTTGCTGCCTAATATATCCCACCCACTAACAGGTGCCATGATGAGGAGATAATCACTGTAATTCACTTCACCTCTCACTGCTCAGAATTTTATGCCTAATTGGTGAATATCATGTTGATGAGGTCTGGAATCTACATCTGTCAGTGTAGCCTCTGTGCCTGTCAGTGTTAGTGAAGGAGGCGTGGCTTGATTATAAACATGATATTATGCAAGCATGTGTGAACAAAAAAGGTCTAAATCTACAGCATGTTTTCTGCTTTATGGCTATGTCTATTGTTAGAAGTGCTACACAAATAAAATTGAAGTGAAATGAGTTAAATGCACCTAAAAGGTATTTGAGGAGAACTTCAGATCATAAATATCTTCAGGTCTTTAGCTAGGCTGAAGCCACACGGCAGAACTGAAACTACAAAGCAGAGCAGAACTGTATTATTGAACACCTCAGCCATGCTTTGCATAGATCAACTGGAAACAAAGAACACCACAGGAGGCTGCTTGTGTGGTTTATGACCTGATTTGCATAACACACACGATACGGCAATCTGAGTTCAGTCGAAACATCAACAGATTATAAATGACCTCGAATCAAATGATCCGACGCGGGTACAAGACGAACGAAACGACTGTTCGGATTTTTTGGAAAGCATATCGTAAGTTGGCATCAGGCGGGCGGTATTTGCACACTGCCCACTAGATGGAACTGTGGGGTTACCTGTTGTGTTTTGGAGCCAGGATAAAGGGGTCATGACCTGCCTGCATGTGAAAGGAAACCATAAAGGGTCTGAAGCAGCTTTAGAAAAATGTGATTAGCTGATAATGTTAACACATCTGTTCACAGTTCAGACTGAGCGTGTGTTGGAATGTGAAAGTAGAATGCGAAGATTTCAGATCCTCTTTTGAGAAATTAATGCAAGAGGGGATTTCAGATTTCACAGTGTGTGTGTGTGTGTGTGTGTGTTGTACCTCTTTAATAAGAAAGCCCTCCTGCATGTAGCGCGGCTCTACGGCGCGTAGCCTCTCCATCGTCTCGTACTGACCCTGACACGCCTTGAGCTTCTCTTGAGATCCCAGCATGCACTTCAGAAGCACCAGGCCCACACGGAAAATGACTTTGACTCCTAAACAAACACAGATACACAGAGCTGGAAATAAGTTCCTAAATCCTAAAACAGCTACTTTAAAAAGTGAGCTTGGGAATTTTGCCCACACCACAGAGACAGAAATAACTGATACAGTAACTGCATGCAACAAAGATGACATATCACACACTTTCGCTTTTCACACTATGATGTTTTGTCAGGAAATCAGTAACGCGATATGTCATCAGCAGGAAACTCTGGGACCGTCATGAAAAAAATATATACTTCAGATGCAGGGTTGTTGACTGCGTGTGAAGTAAACTGGGCGTGTGCATGTGTGAAACATGCTGAAGGGTGAGAAACCAACCTTCGCAGAAGAAAATGTCCCAGACGCGCAGCACTGAGGACCACGGCAGCGTGCGAGAGAAGGCGCACATGAACCACTCTGTCATGTAGAGCACGGGGTCGATCTTGTGCTTCTTCAGGTGCCGATGAGCAACAGGAGACACACGCTTCAGTAAAGAGAACAGGATCTCTCCGTCAAGCTGGATTGCCTCCTACACACACACACACACACACACACACACACACGGCAACAGTACCATATAAGCAGACAGAACAACTGGCTCACCATCATGGATCATGGTCAGATATAAATATATTTAATACATGTGCTGCATGGATTTTTCTTCATGTTGTATTACAGAGTATTCACACTACCAGCAATCAGACCATAAAAACTGTGTTTATTATTATTATTAGTTAATCATTATGGTAATCTCATGACATGGGAGCGATTGGGCAGGAGGGGCAGAAGGCTAGCACATGCTTGTTAATAAAGAGTGTTCAAAAAAAACCTCTAGTGGGTTGATGTTTGACCAGTCTGGACTGTGATGAAATGGTCTCTTCGAGACGTACTTGTTTATGATCAGTCAGTTATGCTGAGTCAAAGCTCTGGTAATAAACAGCTAAAATCTGCTGATCCTCTTAAGGGGCTTGAACTTTACACTCGGAGACCAGTCATTTCACCTTTTGTACTTGTGCTTGTGTGTGTGTGTGTGTGTGTGTGTTCTCTCACCAGGCCTGCACTGTAGTAGCCAGGCAGATATTTCTCACAGATTTGCACAAGACTCCAAAATGCATCCTAAAGAAAAAACAAATAAACAAACAGATATATATCAAGGGTATGTAATCAGTAATTAATAACACTACTTCATTTCACTATATGGAGTATGACACAATGACACACACACACACACACATACCTCGGCAGGCATATGCATGAGCAGCACGGCAGCAATGGGAGCCTGAGCCTGGCAGTAACCCTCCTCTGGCCGGTAAAGTGTGTAAGCCTTCAGCACTCGGAACAGATCCTGCTGCCTGCATGCAAACAGACACACACACACAGAGTCATTAAGGGTTGGTTCTGCTTTGTCGCCTCCTTGTGTAGTGAACAAACACACAACATGCACACATAAACCTAAACTTAGTCAACACACACACACACACAGTCATTAAGGGTTGGTTCTGACCCATGTCCTCCTCGTGCAGCGAACATCTCGTGAAAGGGAAACTGACGATGAAGATCCTTCTCGATCACATCCACCCATTTTGGGTCTCCACATTCACTGTCCAGTTCCTAACACACACACACACACACACATACATACAAAGAAATGAGCAAAAAGAAGTATTCTTGATGTATGAAGAAGAATCAGTATGTTCTGTGTTAAGTGTTCAGAGTAAAGTGACTCGAAGCTGGTTTGATGTTTAAGAGATTTAGTGTGTGATCACTCTTTACCTGGAACCTGCCCAGATTCTGCTCTCTCTTCACCTTTCCTCCAGACAGATAGAGCCAGGCACGTCCCCTCAACGACGGAGGAATGCCTTTCTGACACCGCAGCTTTACCTACACGCAGTCAGGTTTTTAATCATTCCACACATCATGCTATCGTCTAGAACATTAATCTAAGAGCCTTGAGTTCTACTGGCGTATTATGAATGTAGCAGACAACACAGCTATCCACTGACTTCTTATTTATTTAGTGTAATGATTAAAGTTTATTTAATCCCTAAAGGTGCAATGGGGCAATGGTGTTCAAAATAATGCAGCATGCATCTTTAAACATAGACAAAGTTTCTAAAACAATCACATCATGACATATTATACACTGATCAGGCATAACATTTTGACCACCGCCAGGTGAAGTGAATAAGACTGATGATCTCCTCATCATGGCACCTGTTAGTGGGTGGGATATATTAGGCAGCAAGTGAACATTTTGTCCTCAAAGTTGATGTGTTAGAAGCAGGAAAAAATGAGCAAGTGTAAGGATTTGAGCGAGGTTAACGAAGGACCAAATTGGCCATCTCCAAAACTGCAGCTCTTGTGGAGTGTTCATGGTCTGCAGTGGTCCGATCCAACAGACGAGCTTCTGTTGCTCAAATTGCTGAAGAAGTTAATGCTGGTTCCGATACAAAGGTGTCAGGATACACAGTGCATGACGGGTCAGCAAAAGGGGGACCAACACAATATTAGGCAGGTGGTCATAATGTTATGCCTGATCAGTGTATTACACACCATGACAAAATCCATTATTGTGACACAAAAAAAGTTATAACTGGTACATTTGTGTACCAGTACACCGAGTGTGTTGGTGGGCGTGGCCTAATATTCTAATGTGCATGCTTGATTGACAGCCTTGTCCAAGACGGGTGTCGCACCCTGGCGCCTGGAAAGGCATGAAATGTTTATATCATTAACCTAATTACACATTAATGAAGCCTTTATAAACACTTGATGTGCTTTTGAAATAAACAAAACTGACTGTGGGTGGAGACAAATCTGATGCTTTGCATAATAAAGCAGAATTATTTCAATCAGTTATTTATTTGACGATCCTGATTTTTATTCATAAACCAATCCTGACACAGCTGAGGATGAAGACTCGTTTCTCCATCTAAAACGAACCCAATCACGAACACTGCCCTAGTGTCACCATGCGTCAGCTTACCTTCTTGTGTTTCTTGCTCATCCACTTATCCCAGCTGTTCAGCATATCCAGCCACTTAGCCTCTCTCTGTCTCAGCACCTCGGGAGGGATGTCCTCGGCTCTGTGGGGGACGCAAAAACCCATTGATCCTCTCTTACATGCACACGTTTTTGTGATACAACATTTACATCACATCACCGTATAGAACCACATTTTGGATTTCTGCGGAATCCAAAAACATTGCAGAAAGTCAGCTGCTACGGTCAACTTCTTATGACTAAAGGCTAGTTTACATGTCTTTCTGCCATTATCATGAGCTGCATCTCTAATCCAAATCTCTGGAACTTGAAACAGAGATGAAGATGATGAGAGGGGTTTTTTCCCCCACCATGATGAAAGGAAGTTCAATGCTAACTTTAGTAAAGTTACCCGGTTAGTGTTAGTACTCAATACCGGTCTGGAATAGTATATAAGGATGTGATTTGAGACACAACACTAGATAGATTACTGAATTGTGGACAGTGTCCTTCTAGACACACAATGGCAGCCATCACATCTTAAGGCAACGTATATGACTGACTAGCATCAGTCTGATTGACATGTTAGACAATCCACAGGAGACAATCCTTCAATTTTGTTCATTCCTTGAAAATTTGAGGAAAGAAGAACTTCTATTTCACCTTAAAAGTGTGTTATTGATTCACATACGCATAAACATCTACTTTAATATCGGCTTATTCCCACTGTCGGGTTAGGGAAGGTCATGTTTCTCAGTAACGCTCTATCCCCCTGGGCCAAGTGTGTGTGTGTGAGAAAGAAAGACAGGGAGATATCCCATAGCTTCTCATAATGAAAAGCAGTCTTTATTATACACACCCTCAGTGTGGAGCTGTGACTAATCACATCAGGAGCTGTATGAGTGGGAGAGCATGGAAAGAACTGCACCACCACCACCACCATCATCATCATCATCATCATCATCATCGAGACATCATAGGGGTGTGTATAACACTGCGACTCCAGTGCGTATCTCAACACGATCAACATCTTCACTGCTAATTTCCTTTCACACTGAGTCATCCTGTTAACATCACTTTTTGCACAAAATACATCTGTACCTCTGCTGTTCTTCAAATAGTTCCATTCTATGTGATGATATACTCTCTCATCACACACACTCACACTAACTCATTTACTAACATTCACTCACTCACACTTCTGTCTGAGGCACAAAGAAAAAACTAAACATGCTGGGGGGGGGCAGAGAGAGAGAGAGAGAGAGAGGGAGAGAGGGACAAAAGCGAGAGAAAGAGAGGGGGGAGGGGGGAAGGGAGGAATAGAGAGAGAGAGAGAGGGACAAAAAGCGAGAGAAAGAGAGGGGGGGGGGAGGAAGAGAGAGAGAGAGAGAGAGAGAGAAGGAGGGAGGGAGGAAGAGAGAGGGTACAGGATTATGTAATTAGTAAAGGATTTTGTTACCATATCATGCTTTTTTTGTTCCATATATTTGTAACGTATAACATAACAGACAGAGAAAGAGACAGACAGAGACACAGAGAGAGAGATAGCGACAGACAGACAGATAGAGACAGAGAGATAGACAGAGAGAGCGAGAGAGAGATAGGCAAACAGAGAGAGAGCAGAAGGGAGAGAGAGAGAGAGAGACAGGCAAACAGAGAGAGAGCAGAAGGGAGAGAGAGAGACAGGCAAACAGAGAGAGAGCAGAAGGGAGAGAGAGAGACAGGCAAACAGAGAGAGAGCACAAGGGGGAGAGAGAGAGACAGGCAAACAGAGAGAGAGCAGAAGGGGGAGAAAGAGAGAGAGAGAGAGAGAGAGAGAGAGAGAGAGAGAGAGAGACAGGCAAACAGAGAGAGAGCAGAAGGGAGATTGAGAGGAGGGAAGCCTGAGTCTGTGATCAGAGAGAGAGAGAGAGAGAGAGAAAGAGAGAGAGGTCATGTGACAGGCCCTCTCTCTCTGTGAGCGTGGATTAACAGAGCTGGATTATGAGCCTATCAGATTATAGGACAGTGGAGGTGTGTGGACACACTGACTGATGATACTGACAAAAAACAACAACAACCACAACAACAAAAATCGCAGACTGCTTACGGCACAAGAGGACCATCATTGTGGCCACACACAGGAAATACACTCTGGGCACACTCGGGGCAAACAGGAAGCCCTGAGCCGTGGAAAAAAAAAACTTTCCCCTTGTTCTCCTTCCTCCTCAGTGTACTTCCTGGAACTTAACTGAACGCATTAAAACCACGAGAGAAGAGAAACTCGTATCACACTGACGAGGGGCTCGAGCTGAGAGAGGCTTTCTGGTACAAGCAGTTTACATCTGATCATGTACACAGATCCGGAAGGAAGAGAGGCGGGATGAGGAGGAAGAGGAAGACAATACTGTGATGAGAATGAAAGAAGGAGGAGAAATGAGGAAGGAAAGAAAAGACGAGTTAAACAAAGTAAACATGAGAGAGGAAAAAGAGGGAAAAGGAGGAAAGAAGAAAAGATTAGAGTACTGAACATAACACTTCAGTGAGAAATAATGCTGGTGTATGGAAGCAGAAAAATAAACACTTGATAAACACCACAGCACTGATAACTATTACTTCCAGATGTTGGTGTTTATTTGCTGATAGGACTTCTAAAAGGTTTTATTTCACACATTCACACGTTTAATAATTCCGTTTTTAGTGATTTTATAGCTGTGTGATAGCCAGTGTAGCTAACGTGCGTAGTTCTAAAAGTAAAATGTTTCGAACCGAGTATGTCTTGTTATATGTGATCACTGGAACAAGCAACATACATTATGGTGATTGAATATTTGAGTAAATGAACATACACCGATCAGGCATAACATTATGACCCCCTGCCTAATATTGTGTCGGTCCCCCTTTTGCTGACCCGTCAAGCACTGTGTATTCTGACACCTTTCTATTAGAACCAGTATTAACTTCTTCAGCAATTTGAGCAACAGTAGCTGGTCTGTTATATCGGATCACACGTCAACCAGTGAGCCTTGGCCGCCCATGACCCTGTCGCCAGTTCACCACTGTTCTTTCCTTGGACCACTTTTGATAGACACTGCAGACCGGGAACATCGCACAAGAGCTGCAATTTTGGAGACCAGTCGTCTAGCCATCACAATTTGCCCCTTCGTCAAACTCGCTCAAATCCTTGTCCGTTTTTCCTGCTTCTAACACATCAGCTTTGAGGACAAAATATTCACTTGCTGCCTAATATATCCCACCCACTAACTGGTGCCATGATGAGGAGATCATCAGTCTTATTCACTTCACCTGTCTCTGGTCATAATGTTATGCCTGATATGTGTATCAGCACTTGTGAATATAATTATTTCTTCTTATTTTTTAAAAATGTGAATCTCTGAGCACTTTCCTCTACCCTTCAGGTGACTAGTGTGTGGTTGAAAACACGCTGTTGTTCTTGTCTTAACCCTTTCACTCCATTTGAATTGGATTTGTTTAGATTGTGCAGGGTTACACGTGAACACAGATTAACACTACTTCACAAGTGTGCCAGGCAGTGGATTTAAAGAAGTCAGCACAACATTCTCTTTCTGCATGATCGAGGCATTAGACGAACTAGGAAGTGCACGTGGAGTCCCACAAGGGTGTAATATTCCTGACAATAACATTCAGTTATAACCTACAGACATGTGACTAAACCTCATGAGAGCTCTTGTGGCTGCCGAACCTTGTGATCTACACTGAGCGATAGATAGTTAACCAACTTCCTGCACACCTAAGCCTTGCCCTTCTTCTCCTCGGGAAAGATTATAACATTAAATCAGCCGCTTACGATTAGAGCTTGTATATGTGTTTACAAAATATTCCGATTCCATTTCTTGGAAAAGAAAGAGTGGTACTTTCTTTGCTCTGTATAATAACGTTATAATATCGTACAGCACCACAAAAGGGTTTAAGGAAAATAAGGAATACGGTGGTCACTGATCTGATAAATACTGCCCTTTGACCGAACCGTCTGCAACACGCCCTCCGTTTTTTTACCATTCATAGTAAAATGTCATTGGGTTTGTATCGGCACATTGTTTCCGTGATGAGTCAAAGACTGCGAAAAAGACAAACAAAACATTCTGCTTTCTCTCTCTCTCAGGATCCGCCTCCACTTAAACTGGACGTCCCAAGAGCTAAAGCTGGATCTTTCGGAGACTCCAAAAGTCAATGGATTTTTATTTTTATTGAAATATCTTCTACTCAAGAGAAACACACACTATATGACCAAAAGTATGTGCACCCCTGACCATCATACCATGTGGTTCTTCCACACACTGTTGTGTGCTGTAGCGTTATAATTTCCATTCACTGGACCCAAGAAGCCCAGACCTGTTCCAGTGTGACGATTCCCCATGTACAAAGCAAGGTCCATAAAGATTAAAGAGTGTCCTGACCTAAACCTCAGTGAACACATGAACTGGAGCACCGAATACACCCACAATCTCCTCACCAAACATCAATGTCTGATCTCACAAACACTCATGATCACAAATTCCCCACAACCATCATCCAACGTCTAGGGGAAAGCCTTAGAGAATGGAGTGTATAATAACAGCACAGCTGGAATGGGATGTTAAACAAGCACATAAGTGTGAGTGGTCAGTTGTCTACAAACCTGTGGCCATATAATGTATATAAAACACTTCCTAAGTCTGAAAAACAGTTCTGTCCACCAGCCTTATCTTGCAGAAGATATTAAGACTAGAAGCACAAACCCTGTACATATCTAAGAGTCGTCTTATATCTAAGAGTCGACCGCTTTTAACTCCACATCCATGGTGACAATACTGTACAAGCGAGACATCCTGGAACACACCAGAAACTTCGACAGCCGCTCTGCTGACCTCTCACTTGAGCCTCTCTTCGTGAGAAGGAGATCGGATACAAACGTGGAATTGTGCAGGACACATAACAGACCATTCATAGTGAACACACTCGCCTTATAAGCCTTTAATTACCTCCAAATGTTAAATTGAATTGAATCCTGTAAAGTCCAAGCCTTTGCTGGTGACAACAAAGCTGCGCTGTTTGGAAACCCACTTCAGTCATAATAGCAAATAGAAGATCATCTCTAACGTCTGGTTTCTGTATGGAAACGGCTGAAGGCTGAAGCATCAAGGACTAATTCACTGAATCACTAAATCGGATCTGACCGTTAATTCACCACTGTTCCTTCCTGGGACCATTTTTGACAGATACTGACCACTGCAGACCGGGAACATCCCACAAGAGCTGCAGTTTTGGAGATGCTCTGATCCAGTGGTCTAGCCATCACAATTTGTCCCTTAGTCAATCTCGCTCAAATCCTTACACTTGCCCATTTTTCCTGCTTCTAACACATCAACTTTGAGGACAAAATGTTCACTTGCTGCCTAATATATCCCACCCACTAACAGGTGCCATGATGAGGAGATCATCAGTGTTATTCACGGCACCTCTCAGTGTCAAAACAAGACAGATGCTGGACGATTGATCAGAAGGTCATGAGTTCAAATCCCACCACCACCACCAAGCACATACTGTTGCACCCTTCAGGTACCAAAGGCTCTTAACCCTCAAATCCTCACATGTGTAAATGAGATAAATGTCATTTGGTCTGGGTAAATCCATCTGCCAAATGGCATAAGAGTAAATGTTCTACTTGAACACCAATTCCAATAAATTTGCAGCCTACTTTCAGTCGTAAGTAGTAGTCTTTTCTAAGCAGTAAAACCTTTGATTTGTCATAAAAGTATTTTATGTTGCAACAGAAAAAAAACGTGCGCCAAGAAATCACAAGACTAATCCCTGAAGATCCCATGACCATCAAAAGACAGGAGCCAAGGGAGCAAAACTGGCCATGCAGTCCAGAAAGGACAGGAATACTCTCTCTCTCTCTCTCTCTCTCTCTGGAGATGCTCTGATCCAGTGGTCTAGCCATCACAATTTGTCCCTTAGTCAAACTCGCTCAAATCCTTACGCTTGCCCATTTATCCTGCTTCTAACACATCAACTTTGAGGACAAAATGTTCACTTGCTGCCTAATATATCCCACCCACTAACAGGTGCCATGATGAGGAGATCATCAGTCTTATTCCCTTCACCAAGGGAACCAAACTGACCATGCTGTCCAGAAGGTAGAGGAACACTCTCTCTCTCTCTCTCCTGTCAATCACAGTGACTATAGCCAATGGTAGATATCTGTAAGCTCATGTATGCAGAAGAAGATGGATAGCGTTCCCCTCCGAATGTGTTCTGCTGCCCTGTCATGCTGTTGTCTCATGAAGCATCACGATATGGTACAGCGACAGTGTGTGACCAGACTGCACCATAAGAGATCGAGAGGTATAATTAACGACACCTCCCATCCCCACCATGGACCGTTTGTATGTCTCCCATCAGGAAAATGCTACACAGGTCTGCAATGTCACACAAAAAGACTAATGAAAGGCTTTTTAATTTCAGCTGTATTCTAGGTGTTAACTACCAGCTTCCACATAAAACTAAAGATAAGCATTAGAAGCCAGACTATACTGAACCGTACATTACTGCAATTATCTGCAAGTACTTGCACTTTACTGCAGCAGCCCTCCTGGGGGTCCAGCGGCAGGATCCCATTGCCACAGCCCGGGTTCGAATCCTGAGCAGTGAGCTTAACCAGCCACTGAAGAGTTAACTCCCCGTGCCGGTCCCAAGCCCAGATTACTTCAGGTTGCGTCAGGAAGGGTATCCGGCGTAAAACCTGTACCAAACCGAAACATGTGGACCAAATGATCCGCTGTTGGGACCCTAAACAGGGAGCAACCGAAATAACAACTCGCACTTTACTGCAGTCCTATGTAATTACTACAATTATTTTTACAAGGCTTGCACATCTGGATTCATTGTAAATCACTGTATTATACAGTTACACCATTACACTGCTTTCCTATCTTCTTGCACCATAACCGTATTTATTTAACATAACTTATTCGCACAAACGCTTCCATTGATTCCATTTTCATTTTATTGTCTCCGTACTCGATTCTGACAATGACATTTAAGTTAAACCTAACCTAACCCTCAGAGGAAGTATATATTAGTAACCTGCCCCAGTTGGTAGCTGTCACGCTGTAGGGGAAGCTGGTTGATGGGTAGAAACTGGCCAAGCGTAATGGAAAAAAAAAAAACAGGTGTAAAAATAACTTCCACAAGATATTTTGGTTTTAAAAAAAATCTCCATCAGTGGTCATGAAGCTGTACATGATTTAGGTCACATGGTTTTCTTCCTAGAAGTTATTGTCCTACTTACAGTAGAGGCACACCATTATTTCAAACTGCCTGCGTCACGGGCATCGCGAGACCATTTTTTACTGGGACATGAGCCTGTGTAAAACGTTGCAGTGCCCCAGTAAAGATTTTTCCTGATAAATCATTATCTGATGAGGAAGATTAGTACCTAAGCGTCATAGAGAATGATAAACTTTACAGAGAAACGAATACCAACATCCAAATGACTCATAAACCTGCACCCACACAACCACAGCCATGCTCATGATCAGTAATTTACAGACGCTAAGAGAAACAAAATCTCACGGTCTTTCCTCTATATATCTCCACATCTGCCTTTTTACTGCTTATCTACAGTCATATCTATCTAGCTAAATTTTCCAGCCTGCAATAATAACCATGACATCAGGACGAGCCCTGAAAGAACAATAAACCATAGTACCCCATTAAAAAGCAAAATGCATGAACCACTTGTTGATGATTCTGACCATGTCTGCTGTGTACGTGACTAGATCAGCTAACCACATCCACCATAGTGTGAGCGATCTCGTACAGGGGCCAGTTTGACTCTGTGTCTGATTTTTTTCCTGTTTACCTGCTCAGAACAGGTACGGACACGGACAATGCTCCTCTACAGACGACGGCTTGAACCTGTGTGTCCTGCAGCTTTGTTTTCACATGCACAAGTCAACTATTATTTCTATCATAACTTTAATCACAACTAGTTCTACTGAATATTACCCAGCTTACTGAATACGGGTTACATGTGTAAATGTTACACATCTGTGTTTAAGCAGACGTCACGTTTACACAACCAACGTGATTTTACGGTAACTCCGCTGCCTCTTTAAGCTGATTATATTCACGAACAGTGTAGAAACCTCTCCACAGTAGTCTTTCGCTTGATTTAAGATCAACGTCAAACACTCAGAGGGTCTGCTGTTATACGGAAAATAATGAACGCCATCGAACTTCACAGCTCCTGAGCTCAGGTTACTCCTCTCTGTGTACAGTTTCATGTGCTCCTCTTGCGTCCAGGTTCTCTGGTTTCATCCCAACTCCCAGACACGTGCCAGTAGGTGGATTTGACTGGTAAGTATTTAAACCAGTTGTTAACGTGATACATAATGTGTGTGTTTTGCCCCGCCAACCCAATACCCAAGGGTGTATTACCACCTCACGCCTGGTGTTCAAGGGATATACTCCAGATCTTCAGTGACCCTGATAAGGATAATGACTGCTGGATGAATGAATAAACAGACAGATGAATATCTGTCATTTACACACCCCTAGAGGGAAACTAAAATAACACAGATTTAGTACCCTGGTTCTCAAGCATGTCAGCAAGGATGACTTAAAAGATGGCTAATAAAAATAAACGCTGATCTAAACTAACATTTAGAAAATTAAATAAACACTGTTTAGTAAAGACATGAAAAGTAAGAGCCACATTTTGTACAGGAGATGGGGTGCACAAACTTTTGCACCCAGTAACTCAAGCGTGAACCTGTACATCTCTTCTAAAGTGTTGTAATTCCTAACAGCGAAAGAAAGTAAAGGTTTTTTATCGTGAAAAACAAAATAAATAAGTAAATAAACAAACAATTAAATAGCTCACGGGTCCACGGTGCTCTGCTGAGATCCGCCGATGAAGCCGTATTTATCCGCTTGTGTCTCGGCGACGCCGTTCAGCTGCAACGCGGAGCCCAAAGACTCGCCTTCCTGCCCGGCTAAACTCTCCGTCGTGCCTCGCAGACTTTTCCCATCTTTCGCCTGAAATCCGTTTCCTTGAACGTGAATTTTAGCCATTTTTCCCCCACCCCAAGCTTCGTCTCCACAGCAGGACCTAACACCACCGTCTCGCTCTTAGTTCTTAGCGCGAGCGTCTGAAGCTCCGCCGACTGGCTGCACTTCTTCCTTATGGATGCTTATTTAGCTTAGATTAGCTTAGCTTAGCCGGTTAGCTTTACGGGGAATTCATCTGCCATTTAAAAAAAATATATATATATTATTATTCATTTTTTTAACCATGGCATGTCTTTTAAAAGTGGATAACAGTTTAATATCGTGAATATTAAAACATTCACTGAGAATAAACGTGGTGTTAAAAACATCTTGCGTGCAACAAACAAACAAAAATCCGTTAAGCTAAGCGACCTAGCAAACTGGATAATTGGCACGCGCCAGCATAGCATGAAACAGTTTATTATATATAATATTAGCACTTAATTGCTATGCATTGTTTATTTGTTTAACAATTAACTAGCAACTCGCTAGTCCTATTCGATACATCCATAGATTATCCTGCTGTTTAAGGTAGTATTGTCTTAAAACTGTGCTTAAAGATTGTATTCTGAATTTCAGATATAGCATTAAACTGAGATTTTTCGTAACATTTACTTTAAATATAACGTTGATCATCCCTTAGCTGCCAAATGTTAGCTGATGCTAGATTAGCAACAGCGTCAAGCAGAGCTTGGAAACAGGGTTGCCAGATTTCTAATTAAAACCCGTGTTCAAGAAATGAAATCTAGCTTCACTTCACATTAAATCGTAATAAACGTCCTGGTAGATGTTAGAATTAATTAACTATATAAATAACGCTTCTTTCAACATTGGATTAAGCATGGAACAGAGTTTTCTATTAATGTCATCTATTTTAATGTTGTGGAACATCCCCAAAAAGAACAAGTTAATTCCTAGTACAGTATCTCTTATCACAGAAATAAAGACTCGTTACCTTATATCCCCAAAAATAAAACATAGATCATCGTGTTACAATAAATCTAAAAGTATGAAATACTCTTTCTATAAGGAGGAGACTGTTTCTATAAATATTAACTAATCACCTAAAAGAAAAATTCACCAGATCCACAATTAGATATTTGTCTTTTTTAAGTAACACTTTTAAATATTTGATGATGATGATGATGATTATTATTATTATTATTATTATTATTATTATTATTATTATTATTATTTAATAAATAATAATGTAATAATTAATTATTGTTTGTTATGTGATGATGATTGTTAATATTGTTGTTATTATTGTTGTTGTTGTTATATACATAATAATTGCAAAACTGCAGGACCACATTGAGACTTGACCTACATAATGAAGGGCATATGAGTCACACAGATGTATTTTATGTGTGATTAAAACGTGATAAATAAAATCTGATGTGTAAGAAAAGACCTTGAATAATTATTTAAAGCTGTCCTGTTTTTGCTTTTTCAATTCTTTGTTTGTTTGTTTACACAGAAACCTTGTAGCAGCTCGAGAATTCCTACCAGAGCAACCAGACCTCATTTTACTTTCAGATTTTGTACATTTCAGTATAAAAGGCACAATCCGGAGAGCAGTTTGCTGTATTTTATGTCACTGATTGTGTAAAATGTATGGTTTCCTACCTGATTTTCAACTAATTTTGCCTCATGCATGCAGCTGTGTTTATGTTAACATCACGAAAGCTGTGTTTAACAGAACCACAGTGGAAACACATTTAATGACATGGTACTAATGATCAGTTAAGGTCGCTTCAATTCCAGTGGCATTTAAATGGTTGAAAGTATCCAATCTGGCAACACATTGAGAACCCTGTTGCCCCGGGCGTCGTGTATTTGCGCTGCTCTGAAAGATGATCTGTTTGGATTCTCATTAGGACTGTAAATAGATTCGAGCACAATTTTACACACCCTTCCTTTGTGAAGTGGAAACCAACCAAACATGTAAATCAAGTTTGTTGATATTTCCATCAATAACTACACAACAAATGAGCAGTTGGGCGTGTAAAAACAATAATAAGATCACATTCTATTGATCTTTAGGGGAATCCTGGATGTGACGTAGATATGTAATTCCACCTGCCACTAAAGACTTAGGAATCTATTAAAAGTCTGTAAGTCGTCGTTAAAGAGCCGTGGTCTCCATACCTATCGCTCCACATGAAGGAGGCGTGACATCTGTACCTATTAATCCTAGAGGTGTGACGTCAGTATCTATTAATCCTCATGAGAGATGCATGCCGCGAATACTTTCATTTTTAATGAAGTGGGCGTGGCCTATGTACCTGCCATCTCCTTAATAGAGAGGTGTGAATTCCCTGCATGTCAATCCCAGCAAAGGAGGCGTGGCTTTGTAGCAATCAGCCCTCATAATAGAGGCGTGGCTGCTTCAATTCAGTACTTCAGTTCAAATGATGGAGGTGGCTGTCTGTCCACATGAGGGAGGAAGTTAATGTGTTGACTTAAGTCTTTAAGCACTTTCATGAGCTTTATAGATAGATACAACTTTATTGTCATTGCAAAGTACAGGTACATAGCAACGAAATGCCGTTTAGCATCTACCAGAAGTGCAAATAGTAGAAATTGTGATGAATTAGACAGACTGTGAGCCATTCCAAAACTAAGATGTCTGCCTTTACATGCACATGAATGTAATATGGAGTCGTCCCGCCCTTTGCATCTATAACAACTTCAACTCTTCTGGAAAGTGTGGTGAAGAGACTCTCTGTATAATAGTGTATAATAAAAGTACACTTTCATTATTTTCACCCAGAATTTAAGGAGGATTCAAACTTCTTCACTCAAAGTATAACTTTAAACAGTAAGGATGTTTAATCTGTAGCCTGTAGGAATATACCATGAATCTCTTTAAATCACTTAAAAGTATATCAAGTTTATCTGTAACATGTTATTCCTCTTTTTAGTGGGATTTGTTAATGGGATGTAAAGGTTTCGCCCTATCTCGGGGTAATTACAGTATGTGAACGCTAGATGTCGCTCTGTCACTACACTTAGATTAAAACTAATGCCTCTTGCGAAGAATCACTTCACATTTTAAATATAAACACTATATTCCTTTATTTCAATAATTTACAAGTTGGAAAAACCAATTTACAAAAAAATAGTTTTGTTGTCGTTACACTGAACACACCCACACACAGGTCATTTAAATAGTGTCTGTTTATATGAAACATTACTTCACACACCATCATCACTGAGACACAGTGAGTTTTAAAGGAGAGAGAGAGAAAGAGAGATGGAGAAAAAGAAGAATAGAAATAGAGAGGGGAAGGGAAGAAATAAAGAGACATGGAATGCAAGCAAAAGAGTAAAAGTTGTTGAGGGC
The DNA here is from genome assembly GCF_019097595.1 of Hemibagrus wyckioides. Lineage (NCBI taxonomy): Eukaryota > Metazoa > Chordata > Actinopteri > Siluriformes > Bagridae > Hemibagrus > Hemibagrus wyckioides. The sequence goes on from NC_080725.1 coordinate 19,913,122, forward strand.
TGAGGGAGAAAGATGGAGAGCAATCAAAGGTCAGTGATGGGGAGACAAAACAAACAGAGGGAACGCAAGGGAAGAGGGAGAGCAAAATGAAAGACAAGAGAGAGAGAGAGAGAGAGAGAGAGGGAGGGAGAGAGAGAGAAATTGAAAAGAAACACATTAAGAAAGAAACAGATGTTGAGAGAATAGAGAGAGGGGAGAGAGTGATTAGGAGAGAGATGACGGGAATAGATAGGGAAAAGAGAGGAAGAGAAAGACAGAGAGAGACATCTAAGAGACGGCAGAGATATAACCAGAAAGATGGAGATTAAAAAAATGTTAAAAGTAGGACAGAGACGTTGCAAAGGGACAATTTGGCAAGACCCACACATGCAAAGACGACCGAGCTTAGCCAACAGCTGATGCTTATTAAGGCAAGAATGGTGTGACTAACACACACACACACACACACACACACACACAATCAGACTTAATTGGATCCATTTTCAAAGTCAAAACATTATTAGCATGACATGATGTGACAAGGCAGATGATGACTTGTGATGTGTGTGTGTGAGAGAGAGAGAGAGAGAGAGAGAGAGAGAATGCAAAAACTTTTCACACCAGAGAATTTGGATTTGGATTTTCTTAACAAACACAGTTATTCACGCGCAAACACACACACACACACAAACAGTTTGCCATCTGGAGAACTTACAGTGTTACACCCTTTTGTCTACGAATGTGTATAGACACATGCTGATATCTGTGTTTTTTTCCCATATTGCAGTAATATCACAAACACATTCATTCATTCATTCATTCATTCATTCATTCATTCATTCATTCATCTTCAGTTAGCTTTATTGAGGTCAGGGTCACGCTAACCTTATCAAATAAATAAATAAATAAAATAAATAAATAAATAAATAAATAAGAAAGAAGATTTTCAGGAGCACTAAAGAGAATTACTGGTAAAAAAAAAATAAAAAATCCCAAAAGATGGATGTCAAAAAAGGATAAACATCCGAATGGACACACAATCCAAGTGTACTTTCACAGCATCCTGTTTAAGTTTTGTGAAAGTGCTGAAGGATAGAGAGAGAGAGAGAGAGAGAGAGAGAGAGAGAGAGACTTAGATAGACAGAGAGAGAGAGAGAGAGAGAGAGAGAGGATAAGAGTGAAAAAGTGTGTGTGTGTGTGTGTGTGAGAGAGCGAGAGAGAGAGAGAGAATAAAAGAAAATGAGAGAGAGAGAGAGAGAGAGAGAGAGACGAAGAGGAAGAGACAGGAGTAGGACAGACGGCGAACAGAGAAATACAGAAAGAGAGAGGGCCAGACAAGGGGTAAGGGGTGAAGATAAAATGATAATGGAGGACAGATCCACCAACTCAGACACCACAAAACCCCGCCTCCTGTCTACAGGCACAATTAATCATGTGTTCGGCCTGAAAACATCTCTGTATATCCCCTGTAACTGATCATCATCATGGCTTCACTGCTTCACGGCTCCCTCAGGTCATGCACTTTTTCTCTTTAGCACTAATGCCACGTTCATACACAAAGCCACAAAACCCACTTCCGGCAACACGACTCGATGTGGGCGTGTCCGGTGACGTGTCAAATTTGAAAAAGATTTGACTTTATGCAAATACGCACGCTGCTTTCTCTTTCTTTTTCATCTCGTATTATAGGACGCTAAAGTTTTATTTCTAAACATTAAAAAAATCTTTAAAATGTTTCATTTTTGCCGCAAGAAAAGTGATCTGGAACGCTAGTTGCTCCGCCCACTGATTATAATAATATTATTACCATGGCAACCAGTAGTAGCAGTAGTAGTAGAGTAGGAACGCCCACTGACCCGCTTCATAGTCCAGAGACTCATTAGGCATGTGCCGATTATCAATTAAAACACCACAAATATAATATTTAACATATAAATGACCATATTTCATCAGAAAATGCATTTGCAAACCTCATCAAACGACACAGTCACTTATTTTCTTCTTATTATTATTTATTCAGAAAAATAAAGTCCATCTTTACACATGTATTTTTTTTTAGTTTTTAAATACAATATCGCAATAATATTGCAAACCATGGTAAAAAGAACAGGCAGTCATCATGATTAAAAGTCTGGCACATGCCTAATGTTCACCTTCACATACCGGACAGAAAATGCAGTGAAAATGAACGTGCCGTATTTTCCGGACTATAGGTTGCTCCAGAAGAGGGGGGTGGGGGGGGTAAATGTACAATTTTCAACATTTCATGTAAGAACCATCCATATTGTGAATCTCTATACTGCGAAATTTAACACGATAATCTCATTGTTTATGATATAAGGATCACTGCTGCTACAATAAAGCACATTTCCGGTCATTTTTGACATCCGAAAACGTACAAAAAAGGTTTAATGTACGAAACAAGTGTTTATATTTATGTCTAGGCATATATGTACACAAATATATATATAAATAATATATATTTATATTTTAAACAGCTGCTGAGGAAACCGTTATCCGCCCTCTTATTTATACAGACGCCTACGATTGGTTAGTGTCGCTGTGATTGACAGGCGAGACAGAGACTAAGCCCCTCCCACCTGGAAAGCACCAGCACTTTCCTGGCTACTGAACTTCAAATATGGCTTAACGTACAAATTATTATTATTATTATTATTATTATTATTATTATTATTATTTTTATTTTTTATTTTTTGCTTTATTACTGTTCGGATAGTGAATAATGTTTACGACAAGACAAGAATGTGAGATTTTGTCGGTCATTTTAGTGTATTAAGCCCCCCCCCCGCCCCAAAACATTATGACGTCATCACCTCGGGTGCGGTTACAAATGCAAAACAAAACCGAGAATAAAAAAATGAATGAGAAAGAAAGAAAGAAAAGCAACTTATAGTCCGGATCTTACTGTATAAAATCATACACACCGAAGGGTCATGTGTTACTGTACTGCATATTGCTTTGTATTTCTCAATCCAAATATACAAAATAAGACCAAAACGACTGAATAATAATAATAATAATAATAATAATAATCAAAACAATAACAGCGAGGGGGGGCGTCTTTGGTTCACCCTTAGCTTATTAACAGCAGGAGAAATGAATAAATGAGCCAAAACTGAGTATTTACTTTCTTTTCTTTTTTTGCGCCTTTCGTCCTCTGCTGTTGAACATTAAGGACATGAAGGACATCGGCTCCCCGGCACTTGTTACACGGACATATTAAATACATGATCTCACATGCGCACACATCATTTTACAAAGTAAAAGCAGCAGGTAACTAAAAATAAAATAGAAAAAGAAAAAACAATTTTATACAAAGCTACACACACACAGACACACACACACACCTCTAACAGCTGGACTATCAGTCGCTTCTCAGCTCTGCTAAAAACGAAGAGCTTATAAAAATAAAACTTTTTGTTTTTTTTTCTTTTTTCTTTACATACCTGACCTAGTGATTTCATGAACAGACTTCCACACAGGCGTTTGTGCGTGTGCAGCTCCTCTAAAAACACACCTTCTACGCTATAGACGTCGGCTTGCAACACAATTTCGACAGCACTTGATATTAGAGAACATGGATGAAAGAGTCCATGTCTGTGGTCCAGTGTGGCTGGAGTGACGGGCAAGGAAAAATCTGATTATTGTATTTCTTTTATCATGCTGATTTTTGGGACATCAACACAACCTATCCATCCATTTTCTATACCCACTTTAATCCTAATTAGGGTCGCAGGGATCTCAGCACACATTGGGCAAAAATGTACACCTTGGACAGGTCACCAGTCCATCACAGGGCCACACATATAGACAGACAACCACACACACACACACTCACACCCATGGGCAATTTAGATTGACCAATCAACCTAATGTACATGTTTTTTGGACTGTGGGAGGAACCAGTATACATGCAAACTCCACACAGAAAGGCCCCCTGCCTGTTCGAACCTGGAATTCGAACCCAGGACCTTCTTGTTGTTAGGCAGCACTGCTGCCCATCAACACAACCTATGAGAGTTAAAGTATATAACACAAGAAACAAGAAAGGGGAATAAACATGGTACGAATCTGGTTTGACACTATTCAAGGATATTTCACACAGCTATAGAGAGGACACGTACTGTTTTCTGAACAGATCATGAGGACAAATTGACTGGAATACCGTGGGTGTTACTGAGGTGTGCATCAGGACTGGGAGATCCTGGGACGCTACCCAAAAAAAAAAAAAGTCCTGGGAACGGGTGGTCAAAGTTCAGGAACACACGAGCGTGTTGGACGTGACGTTTAGCTCGTACAGGGCCGTGTTCACTCATTCATCTTTATCCTGGTCAGGGTTACTCGTTTTGTTTTGTTTTTTTACATTTTATCTGATGAAGGTGAGCCATGTAGGTTTATTAGGAAATACTGCAGGCAGGCATACAGGAAGAAATAACTATATACAGAAACCTACAGTAGAGTTTGAGGAAAGTTTTTGAGTAAAAGTTTGCTTTAGAAAGAACAAGATTAAGAATATCTATAAACGTGGTTTTAAATTTTCAGACACAGTCGTAGGACCTTCATGGACCTCTAGAGTTCACAGAACTTCTGTTGGAAACTGCTGCTTTGGACTGAATCTCATGATCGCTTCAGAAAACCTTCAACCAGGAAAACCTTCAACCAAATCGGAATTCCTACTCAAAGATCTCAGTTTGAACATGGAGGATAAAGATCACGTAATAATGAGATCCGACTTCTCATTTCCAAGGTAAAGCATAAAGCGATAAGTCTGCAAGTTCAATATGAGTTCACTTTTAACTACTAAGACTCCTGTCTCTCTGGATTGGATTGCTTTTCTTAACAAATCGCAGCAGATTTTTGCCTCCTGAAAGGCCAGAGAATTAAAGAGAGAGAGAAAAAGAGATGAAAGACGGATGCATCGAATCCATCGAAATATGAAATGGCCGTATCTTCAATTTTTAAACATCACCAGAACTCATCAGGAAGATCATTGCACTGTACTCGAGCCACACGAGACCAGGAGATGGACTAGAAAAATCAATGTTTTTAAGCTAGTATGGCTGGGATTATTATGGGAAATTTGCATCTGTGCACAGTCCCGAACCGCTGCTTTAATTTATAAGCACATTACAAACCCACCACTTACCCACAATGCAGTTCAGTAAGTCGTTAATGCCACACTTAACCCTTGTGTGTCTTGTGAATTCTCCCTAGTACACACACGCACTTTACGGTATCAGCTTACAGTCTTTCTAAGAAAAAAGAAAAAGCACACAAATGACCAAGCAACCAGTTTTGCATCTTTGTCCTGCTTCTTCTGTGCTCCGCTGGCCACGCCCACATTTTCATATCACCATAGAGAAGCAGGCATTTTCTGCTTAGTCTTTTTTTAAAATGGGGTGGAGCCATGTGACCATAATCCTGAGCTGCGCTTGCTGAACCGAGTGACATGAAACACACACGTTTAACCCGCCAATTATACCACACACACACACACACACACATTACAGAAGCATAATCTCAAACAGCAGACAATCTTAACCGACTCTTACATACACACTTTACATTCTCCCAGCTATAAAAGGGGCTAAAAATAAAAATCTCCCCTACAGTGTCCAGCGCTGAGAGATCGCTCTCGTTTTAGAAGCACCTTGGATAACACACAGCTCGCTCTCCCATTCCGCAACCTACAACTTGATCACGTGCGACAGAGGCGTGGGACGAGCAGGTGACTCATCCTCCCATGATCCTCTGGTGTGTCAGCCTCCTATAGAATCATTGTCCACCAAAAGCGGCAAGTCCATGCTCTCCTCTTCTTCCCGTGAGCTACTCAGGACAAGGACAGAAAAGAAGGATGGGGCGAGAGACGGTTCCAGACGAGCGGCAGACGAGGTGGAAGACACGAGGACTAGAGAGAGAGAAAGAGAGAGAGAGAGAGTGAAAGAGAGAGAGAGAGAGAGAGAGAGAGAGAGTGAAAGAGAGAGAGAGAGAGAGAGAGAGAAAGACAGACGACAAGCTCCGCCAATCAGTCTGTGTATTCGGCCACGATGGAGAGCAGCACCGTGATGTCATCGGGTTTTCCTCCTGAAGACGAGAGAAAGGGATAAAAATAAATTCAGATCCGATTTGTGTAGTTTAGATACAGGAAGTCATCATTTTTAATTACATTAGCTATTTTTATCCCCCCAAAACAAATCTTGGCTGATCAGCTAGATATATAGATTTAGGCTGAGACTGGGTACAAAAGAGCAGGTTCTTACCTCTGACGTTGAGGCCGTTATCGCAGGCGAACTGGGCGAAGGGGGACATGTAGTTTGGGTCGTAGGCGAGCTCGTGGGCCTGCTCTGCTATACTGCGTGCCGTCTGCTGGATGCTGTCGTAATTTGTGTTCTGTCGTTCAAAACAGAAAGTCATGGTGTATTCTGAGAGAAGGCGACCAGCAGTATATTCAACACACGGCTGATAGACAGCTTTTGTTTGCCTCTGTGTGTGCGCGTGTGCGTGTGAGGTCAAACTTACCTTGAGCTTCTTGAGCTCCTGCAGGATCATGTAGTCCGGCATGTTGTCGAAAAGCCCATCCGTGGCGGTGAGGATGATGTCACCAAGCTGGACGTCGAACGAAGACCTGTCTGCCATTTCAGGGCTGAAACACAGAGACAGACAGAGAGAGAGAGAGAGAGAGAGAGAGAGCACAAGTTCACGACGGCACAGTGACAAGAGTAACACGAGACCCGAGGTAAGCTGCCGTGTCCTGACCTGACGTGACCCTTGCCTTGAGCTCATAGTGTTAGTCTGACTTCCAGGAAACAGAATCAGAACCTAATGCCCAGTTTCCATCTGAGCCGCCAGCGCTGGTGGAAACACTTTACGAGGGGGAAGGGGGCGGAGGAGGAGGAACGGAGGTACTCTTCTGAAGGACGGAATGGATCAAAAACGGAAAAGTAGCACAATAGCTTGAGTAATCCCCGGGCAGCACGAATACTACACCAGTTACACAACGTATATTTTGAAGCATCAATAAAAATGCAATGTCATACTCCTGCACTCATATCTAGGGGAAAGAGTCACTCTCTCTCATAGCGTTCGTCGTTTTGATGATTTAATTAAAAAATATTGTATAAGTCTGCGAAAAGCACTGAGGAATATGTTTACAAATGTGTGTTAACGCTGTTAAAGTCACATATGAGTCTGTAGACCTTTAGTCACTGATGCTGTAATGAGATTTAGCCAGCTATGACCGTGTTAAACTCGCTTGAATTAAATACTGCTGTCATAAATCATATGCTGTATTACTCTAAGGAAGCGCTGCATCTACAACCCATTTCCTTTATATACACAGATCAGCCATAACATTATGACCACCTGCCTAATATTGTGATGGTCCCCCTTTTGCTGCCAAAACATCCCTGTCCTGTCAAGGCATGGAGATCCCTGAAGGTGTGCTGTGGGATCTGGCACCAAGATGTTAGCAGTAGAACCTTTAAGTCATGTAAGTTGTGAGGTGGGGCCTCCATGGATCGGACTTGTTTGTCCAGCACATCCCACAGATGCTCAATTGGACTGAGATCTGGGGAATTTGGAGACACCTGAACCATTTAGCTTTGTGGCACAGTGCATTATCATGCTGAAAGAGGCCGTGGCCATCAGGGAATACCAGGCCAGATTCATCAGACCAGGCCACCTTCTTCGTGGTCCAGTTCTGATGCTCATGTGCCCATTATTGCCACTTTTGGTAGTTGTCAATTTTTCCTGCTTCTAACGCATCAACTTTGAGGACAAAATGTTCACTTGCTGCCTAATATATCCCACCCACTAACAGGTGCCATGATGAGGAGATCATCAGTCTTATTCACTTCACCTCTCAGTGGTCATAATGTTATGCCTGATTGGTATTTTCGTGCATTTACGTGCAGCAATGCTCTGTGACTCCAATACCCAGATGAAAAATATATGCTAGAATCAGTGGAAATCCGTATCATGAGCAGACTCAATCAATAACAGACTCAAGTAAAAGCCATTAGTGGAATTAGTCAGAGCAGGATAAAAGATCGGGCAGATTTTGACGAGAGAGACGCTGATAAAATCGAAACAGAGGAAGTAGCAAAAGGTTTAGATTTATTATTCTCCATTGAAGTGCATTAAGCCATGACGTAAGGCAGCTGCCTAATGTTACTCTATATAACGACTGCTAATTTTAGTTTTTAGCCCGCTAATTTGTTAATAAAAACACAAAGCATTACGCTACGGACATTTATCCTATACTTTCGTTGCTTGGCTCGGTTTAATGTGGGAAAACATGCTTATCAGCACATGCTCTACAGCAGATTCAGAGTCAAGCGAGTTCAAGCCAGCGATTAGGGGAAAGAATAAATAAACAAATATATAAATAAAAACAGCCCAAAAGTGGTTGTAATACTCCAAAATGAACTTCCGTTACCAAGCAGGGATTTTCCCCACCGTTTCACAGCTGTCAAATGTGCTCACATCGTGTTCACTTGCAATCAGCTGACCATTAGATTTATTCATTTCGGTCACTTCAGGTCCTTCACAGGTGAGTCGAAGCCTCTACATCACTGGATCTACAAATCACATATTCAGACCTGAACTCACGATTTAACGAGGCAGTGATGTACGATTATCTGTAAACGTAGACATTTGCATCATGTAAATAAAGCCCATAAACAAGCAGGTGTTCCTTCGGTTCCATGAAATGCCGGGTTCTTGGAAAAGTCCTAAAAATGAGGCAGAGTAACGGTAGAAATGTCTCGGTGTCAGGTCAGAAACCATTCCGCTACATAAAAGATTAAAATGTCCTGTTTAATTTTAGCGTCACATGAGGAGCTTAAAATAGTCTTGCCCCTGCCAAGACCAAGTGGGAAAGAAAAACCCAGAATGGTGATTGCTCAAACTGAGTGTCTGTCTGCTATCTGATGTCTGATTGGCTAGTTCAGTCCTGGCTTTAGGTTGCTGGCAGGACAGTGAGGTTGAAAGGACAGTCACATGGCCTGACTTTGGCCTTCATGAAAAATTTTAACACAAGCCCTTAAGTCAATCTCTTACTAGTTCACTAGCTCTCTTGCCCTTTACTGTTTTGATTTAGTCTGTAAATGGCCGACTCATCATGAAACAAAAATGAAACTCATCAGAACTGAATCACAACATGGAACAACTCTCTCAGTCCCACAATAATACTACGCCTTTCCAGTACTTCTTCACTGTTGTTATGGCCCCTTGACTATTTGCCTCATTCACTCAACAAACCTTTGGCCCTCTTACCAGCTTCCATTACTCCCATGACAATGCCCAGACCCCCTCACCAGCTTCCATTACTCCCATGACAATGCCCAGACCTACTTACGAGCTTCTATTATTTACCTAATGATGCCCAGACTCCTTTACCAACTTCCATTACTCCCTCAGTGATATCCTGGTTTTCCTCCCTCACTAGCTTGAAAAACCTTTGGCCTCTTCACAAATGCCACTTACTAATTTCCCCACTCCCTCAGTGACCCCATTACTCCCTTACCAACTCCCCTAGGATAACCAGACTCCCTTTACTAGCTCCCTCAATACCTTACAAGTACCCTAACCCACTATGCAGCTCCTCTGACTCCCTTAACACCTATCTCATCCTCTCAATGATGCCCAGGTGGCCTTATCAGCTTATTTCTTGCACCCACCCCTGGGCTAACACACTAGCTGGCAAGACACTTCCTGGCCAATACATGCTAATAGAACCCATTCCCTAGCTAACACAGATTATAACAAAGTACTCATAATTCTGGTCATAACAGTACAATACCGACTGACCGGGTCTGTTAAAAAAGCAAACTCGTCCCTGATGGATGCTTCACTGTGCTTTATTCGTACCAATCAAAGACCAGGAACACAGATCCTCTATTGATATGACATACACTGATAAGGTTAGTGTAGACATGTCAGTCTCAGGCTCCACCCACCTGTCACTCAGCACGGACCCCTCGGCCCCTGGTGGGGCGATTGACAGCTGAAAGGGCGTGTTGAAGTAGTGCTGCTGCTCGTCGGAACGATGGACCACCTCACCGCCCCGGACCACCAGGAACCCCGAATCCCCCAGATTACACGTGTGGATTTGATGACTCCTTCTGTCCAGCACCACTATACACGCTGTACTGCTGCCTGCAAGGGGGAGAGAGGAAAATTCACGTACAACAAATGTCCATCTTCACAGGATAACACACTCTCTCACACACACACACACACACACACACATACTCTCTCACACACACACCCCCCCCAAGGTCACGAACCATTTCTGACTCACTCCTCAGACATCCTGAAAAAATTCTTTTGTAAAGTAATCTGTGTGCATGTGTGTCTGAGTCACGATGTACCGCATCTCACTAAACAAACACAAAAAAGATTCCACAGCTGTGAGCTGTGTGTGTTACTGTAAGATATCTAGCAGGAAAAAAGATCCTGATTGTCCACTAAAAAAAAGGGCCTGCTTGAGATCACGGCTATGTCCCAAATGCACAAACAATCGCTGTTTTGAAACACTTCCCTAATGTGGGAAAGACACCTGCTTTATCTAGTCAAGCTGGAATATTTTACCCACAGTGCTCTGCAGGTGGCTTTCACCAGATAAAAGCAAATGATTCACTCTGCTGTCCATTTGCTGACCGATTGCATTTATACGACAGGATGAAACATTTCTGATGGGCGTGGTCTACTCCGGGATGACTCCGCCCCCATATACAGGCCCCAGAATGTGCTCACTGAATGGTTGTTTATCCCTTTAATCTGTCATCTAGCTGTGTGTGTGTGTGTGTTCTTACCCAGCAGAGGTACTTTGTTCTGTAGGAGCTCATAGTAGCCTGAGGTGAGGATCCCCACGGGACTGCTTGGAGTGAAGCGTCCCTCCTTCACCAACCGCTCGCACGTCCTCATAAGAGTCTCCGAGAACTGAGACGGGTCGACGCCATAATCACGCCACCCACCCACCCCATCTGCCACTCCTACAGAGAGAGAGAGAAAGAGAGAAAGAGTGAGACACACTATTCGTTCGTTCATTCACTCATCTTCAGTAAGCACTTTACGACTCTTTAAGCCTCCCGGGAACGCTGAGCGATAGGCGGGACCCTACACCCTGTATCTGACGCCAGTTCAATGCGGGAGTGAAACAGAAGCAGCTCATAAATTCTGCCTGCATGTTGGATTAATGTAGAAGAGCCGGGGTAAATCATGTTATTAGAAGCTTTTGTTTGTCCAACTGCCCCTCTTAAGTGAAGCACTGTTATGTTAGTTAGCGGTGTTATCTTAGCAGCATGCATATTCCTTGGTGAAACTGCTGGCCATAAAAATCAGTAAAGAATAATAGAATCAAGATGATCAAGCCTTTTTTTTTTAACCGTAAGCTGCTCTCTCACAAGCCACAAACAATCAATCACTGCAGAACTAAGGCTCATTAAGGCTCAGTAACAGTAAGTACACATCAGCACACACTTCAACACAAGCCGACGAAGTGACCACAAATCACCCCCATAACATCAGCAGGATGTGTTTACTTCCTCTGTAGTGTTCAGCACTTCACAAGTGTGAAGATGAGCTGAATGAGAAATAGGCCAACTTTCAAGAGGCATGAAGACAGACGCGGCTATTCCTTGATGTGAATTTCAGTAACACACTCAGTAACACTCTCTCTCGCGCACACACACACACACACACACACACAGGCCTTATGACAGCTTTATGATGCTAATCTACATTTTATTTTGTCTGGGAGTGAGTGAGTGAGTGAGTAAGGGAGTGAGTGAGTGAGTGAGTGAGTGAGGGAGTGAGTGAGGGAGTGAGTGAGGGAGTGAGTGAGGGAGTGAGTGAGGGAGTGAGTGAGGGAGTGAGTGAGGGAGTGAGTGAGTGAGGGAGTGAGTGAGTGAGTGAGTGAGTGAGTGAGGGAGTGAGTGAGGGAGTGAGGGAGTGAGTGAGGGAGTGAGTGAGGGAGTGAGTGAGGGAGTGAGTGAGAGAGTGAGGGAGAGAGTGAGGGAGTGAGTGAGGGAGGGAGTGAGTAAGGGAGTGAGTGAGTGAGTGAGTGAGTAAGGGAGTGAGTGAGTGAGTGAGTGAGTGCGTGAGTGAGTAAGGGAGTGAGTGCGTGAGTAAGGGAGTGAGTGAGTGAGTGCGTGAGTGAGTAAGGGAGTGAGTGCGTGAGTGAGTGAGGGAGTGAGTGAGTGAGTGCGTGAGTGAGTAAGGGAGTGAGTGAGTGCGTGAGTGAGTAAGGGAGTGAGTGCGTGAGTGAGTGAGGGAGTGAGTGCGTGAGTGAGTGAGGGAGTGAGTGCGTGAGTGAGTGCGTGAGTGAGTGCGTGAGTGAGTAAGGGAGTGAGTGCGTGAGTAAGGGAGTGAGTGAGTGAGTGCGTGAGTAAGGGAGTGAGTGCGTGAGTGAGTAAGGGAGTGAGTGAGTGAGTGCGTGAGTGAGTAAGGGAGTGAGTGCGTGAGTGAGTGAGGGAGTGAGTGCGTGAGTGAGTGCGTGAGTAAGGGAGTGAGTAAGGGAGTGAGTAAGGGAGTGAGTAAGGGAGTGCGTGAGTGAGTGCGTGAGTGAGTGCGTGAGTGAGTAAGGGAGTGAGTAAGGGAGTGAGTAAGGGAGTGAGTAAGGGAGTGAGTAAGGGAGTGAGTAAGGGAGTGAGTGCGTGAGTGAGTAAGGGAGTGAGTAAGGGAGTGAGTGCGTGAGTGAGTAAGGGAGTGAGTGCGTGAGTGAGTAAGGGAGTGAGTGCGTGAGTGAGTTAGTGCGTGAGTAAGGGAGTGAGGGAGTGAGGGAGTGAGTGAGGGAGTGAGTGAGTGAGGGAGTGAGTGAGTGAGGGAGTGAGTGAGGGAGTGAGTGAGGGAGTGAGTGAGGGAGGGAGGGAGGGAGGGAGGGAGGGAGGGAGTGAGTGAGGGAGTGAGTGAGTGAGGGAGTGAGTGAGGGAGTGAGTGAGTGAGGGAGGGAGTGAGGGAGGGAGTGAGTAAGGGAGTGAGTGAGTGAGTGAGTAAGGGAGTGAGTGAGTGCGTGAGTGAGTGCGTGAGTGAGTGCGTGAGTGAGTAAGGGAGTGAGTAAGGGAGTGAGTAAGGGAGTGAGTAAGGGAGTGCGTGAGTGAGTAAGGGAGTGAGTAAGGGAGTGAGTAAGGGAGTGAGTAAGGGAGTGAGTAAGGGAGTGAGTGCGTGAGTGAGTAAGGGAGTGAGTAAGGGAGTGAGTGCGTGAGTGAGTAAGGGAGTGAGTGCGTGAGTGAGTAAGGGAGTGAGTGCGTGAGTGAGTTAGTGCGTGAGTGAGTGAGTGCGTGAGTAAGGGAGTGAGGGAGTGAGGGAGTGAGGGAGTGAGTGAGGGAGTGAGTGAGTGAGGGAGTGAGTGAGGGAGTGAGTGAGGGAGTGAGTGAGGGAGGGAGGGAGGGAGGGAGGGAGTGAGTGAGGGAGTGAGTGAGTGAGGGAGGGAGTGAGTAAGGGAGTGAGTGAGTGAGTGAGTGAGTAAGGGAGTGAGTGAGTGAGTGAGTGAGTAAGGGAGTGAGTGAGTGAGTGAGTGCGTGAGTGAGTAAGGGAGTGAGTGCGTGAGTAAGGGAGTGAGTGAGTGAGTGAGTGCGTGAGTGAGTAAGGGAGTGAGTGCGTGAGGGAGTGAGGGAGTGAGTGAGTAAGGGAGTGAGTGAGTGAGTGAGTGCGTGAGTGAGTAAGGGAGTGAGTGCGTGAGTGAGTAAGGGAGTGAGTGCGTGAGTGAGTAAGGGAGTGAGTGCGTGAGTGAGTGAGTTAGTGCGTGAGTGAGTGCGTGAGTGAGTGAGTTAGTGCGTGAGTGAGTGAGTGCGTGAGTTAGTGCGTGAGTGCGTGAGTGAGTGAGTGCGTGAGTAAGGGAGTGAGTGAGTGAGTAAGGGAGTGAGTAAGGGAGTGAGTGAGTGAGTGAGTGAGTAAGGGAGTGAGTGAGTGAGTAAGGGAGTGAGTAAGGGAGTGAGTGAGTGAGTGCGGGAGTGAGTAAGGGAGTGAGTGCGTGAGTGAGTGAGTGCGTGAGTGAGTGAGTGCGTGAGTGCGTGAGTGAGTAAGGGAGTGAGTAAGGGAGTGAGTGAGTGAGTGAGTGCGTGAGTGAGTAAGGGAGTGAGTGCGTGAGTGAGTAAGGGAGTGAGTGCGTGAGTGAGTAAGGGAGTGAGTGAGTGAGTGAGTGAGTAAGGGAGTGAGTGAGTGAGTGAGTGAGTGCGTGAGTGAGTGAGTGAGTGAGTGAGTGAGTGAGTAAGGGAGTGAGTGAGTGAGTGAGTAAGGGAGTGAGTGAGTGAGTGAGTGAGTGAGTGAGTGAGTGAGTAAGGGAGTGAGTGAGTGAGTGAGTGAGTAAGGGAGTGAGTGAGTGAGTGAGTAAGGGAGTGAGTGAGTGAGTGAGTGAGTAAGGGAGTGAGTGAGTGAGGGAGTGAGTGCGTGAGTGAGTGCGTGAGTGAGTAAGGGAGTGAGTAAGGGAGTGAGTAAGGGAGTGAGTAAGGGAGTGAGTGCGTGAGTGAGTAAGGGAGTGAGTGCGTGAGTGAGTAAGGGAGTGAGTGCGTGAGTGAGTAAGGGAGTGAGTGCGTGAGTGAGTAAGGGAGTGAGTGCGTGAGTGTGTGAGTGAATGAGTGTGTGAGTGAGGGAGTGAGTAAGGGAGTGAGTGTGTGTGAGTGAGTGAGTGAGTGAGTAAGGGAGTGAGTGTGTGTGTGTGTGTGTGTGTCTGTGTGAGAGAGTGAGTGAGTGTGTGTGTGAGTGGAGACAAAGCTTCAGTAACACACATTGGTCCAATTTCTGATCGACATCAAGGCTCGCATTTCAGACGATAAATTAAACCTTTCCCGGAAAGACGGCTAACGTGAACGTAAGAACATCCAGAGTTTTATAACAGAGCGTTAAATGAGTTATGGCAAAACGTCTGGCTCTGACACTGCGTGCGCACACACACACACACACACACACTCTCTCTCTCTCTTTCTGCAATAACACTGTCATAACAGAGTTAGCTGAATGAAATGACGGAAAGAACAGCATAGAGGAAATCGCACTACATCATGCTAGCACAAACACTGGTTTATAAACGTCACACTAATGAAGACGTAAGAAGAAATCCTCGGTTCGGGAGAAAAAAAAAATAACGCTGTGATTATAAACATGCCCCTCATATTCGGTTTGTTTTCGGTTGTAAAAGTTAACGGTGTGGAAAGTCCACAAAACAAGCTAATTCGGCTAAATTTTCCCCCTTTCTGGAAGCTGAATAAGAGGAAAAAAATGCGACTTGCCATGTTACAGAGAAACCAGAACACACAAAACAAAACAACTCATCGCAGAAGACTTCCCTTTAAACCGTTCCTCATGGTTATGTCAAGCATCCGCCTTACAAGACCCAGTGTACGCCGTTACTATAGCAACGGCACGGTATCGGAATGAATCGGCTTCTGACCGATCAGAATGGAGAACTGTATGAAAACTATTAAAAGGTAAGAGGAGACTGATTAAGAGCTGGTCTTTATGGAGGCATTCGAAATAGCCCTGGGTCTAATTTAGCATCTCTGCAGAGTCTGCAGCGCAGTTATGTGGATAATGCAGACCAGGCACATATGATGCAACACACACACACACACACACACACAGTGTACTGTTTAATAACTACCATGCTAACTATAGTCTCTGATCAGATACAACATCAGGGCAAAAGGAGAGCCAGGAAGGTCAAATACTTTTGACTGATACCTTGCCTTATACCTTATAGCAGTGATCCTAGGAAAAATCATCCATCTTCCTGTTTCTCTCTCTCTCTCTCTCTCTCTCTCTCAGACACCCTCAAGATTCCTCAGAGAGCTCCATACAAGGAGTCAGACCGCTGCTTCCTCAAACACACACATGGGAGAAAAGCAGCGTCCAAATTAAACAAATAGTGAGGGGCGGCACAACACCGGCCCAGAGCTCAGGAGTAACCAGGGAGAATCGGTACAAACAAACATGACACGCTTCCAGAGGAGACACGGTGTTCCCGCGCATGGGGTTTGACAAATTTGAACAAAAACAGTTAGTTACAGATGGAGTGCTCCTAAAGTTCACCTGCATCTGACGTAAATCCCCCCCATCCCCCACGTTATGGGTGTACATTAGGAATAAAGGACACAGACTCCAACACTGTCCCAACATCATCCACACAGACTCCAACACTGTCCCAACATCATCCACACAGACTCCAACACTGTCCCAACATCATCCACACAGACTCCAACACTGTCCCAACATCATCCACACAGACTCCAACACTGTCCCAACATCATCCACACAGACTCCAACACTGTCCCAACATCATCCACACAGACTCCAACACTGTCCCAACATCATCCACACAGACTCCAACACTGTCCCAACATCATCCACACAGACTCCAACACTGTCCCAACATCATCCACACAGACTCCAACACTGTCCCAACATCATCCACACAGACTCCAACACTGTCCCAACATCATCCACACAGACTCCAACACTGTCCCAACATCATCCACACAGACTCCAACACTGTCCCAACATCATCCACACAGACTCCAACACTGTCCCAACATCATCCACACAGACTCCAACACTGTCCCAACATCATCCACACAGACTCCAACACTGTCCCAACATCATCCACACAGACTCCAACACTGTCCCAACATCATCCACACAGACTCCAACACTGTCCCAACACTGACCCAACATCATCCACACAGACTCCAACACTGACCCAACATCATCCACACAGACTCCAACACTGACCCAACATCATCCACACAGACTCCAACACTGACCCAACATCATCCACACAGACTCCAACACTGACCCAACATCATCCACACACACTCCAACACTGTCCCAACATCATCCACACAGACTCCAACACTGTCCAAACACCATCCCCACCTCATCCCCACACACTCCAACACTGTGCAAACACCATCCCAACATTTTGACCACACACTCCAACACTATCCTTACCTCATCCCCACACACTCAAACACTATCCATACACCATCTCCAGCACCATTTAAACAATCCCCACACAGTCCATCCCTCATCCCTACACCCTCCTGCAACATTTCAAACACATCCCCACACAGTCCTGCACCAAACAAAATAAGCAATTTAAACATCATCAGTACCTCCTCTCAACATTCCTCCACACCGTCCCAACCCATCTCTGCATGCTCCAACACCATCCCCACATCTTCCACACTTTTACCTGCATGCCTCAACCCTCCTTCCCCGTCTAAATCACACATACAGCAACACCTTCCAAATCACTTCTAAAGGACAATACCAACTGAGGGCCACGCCTCATACCAGACTCTGACACCGGTGTTGAGTAACACAAAACTATCTGCTATCTGAGGAAAACACCTGATTCAGCTCTTTCAAGAACAGCTGCCATAGCTGATTGTTATTTATTTTTTTAAAAAGTTTTGTGATGTCCTTGTTATTTTCATAGATATCAATTAATCATAAAGTGTCAGAAACCAAACTAGAAAAGTCTGTTGGAGGTTTATTGAACCACAAATCCGCTTGAGTGACGGTGAACGGGAGGCTGGAAGTTTCTTGTACTTGTCCAAGTACCATAGCTTTATAGCTCCATTTCAAAGTCCTGTATGTCTTGAGAAACTAATTTCATTTGCAGTAAAGCCAATTATACATAAAGGAATTATGTATATTTCCTTTATTTGGCTAAACTTATCCTTCCTTTAAAAGAATGGTTAAAAAGGGAACTTCAGCATGTGGCTAATTATCACTTAGCCTTGTTGTGCACGAAAGTGAAGATGCACAACATGTCATGGCTGCTGTCAAACAGCTGTCTCGCGCACAACCACGTGGTAAGCCTCTCGCGCAACAAAGAACACTATACCGGAAGTATAGGGAGGGGGGAAAAAAGCTTCTTTGTGTTGACGAGACTAATGTGAAACCTTAAATATAATCCATGACATTATTTTATCATCTGGCGTTATAATAAACAAAAAATGATTTATGTTATGGGATAAACATACTAAACCGGGAAGGCGTTTAAAAAAAAGAAGAAGAAGAAAAACATTGAGCCGCGTTTGTTTTCAAAGCAACAATGTTAAACGAGCTCAAAGATTTAATTAAGATTTTAATTAATTAATTAATTAATTAATTAAAATACTTCATTAGACGCGAAATCTTTTTTTAAATACAGTCGTAGTGTCAAAATATGACGCTAAAGCGCATGCGCATCCGACACACGTGTCTCCATGGCTACGTCTCTCTACGAACTCACGCGCATAACTTCACTACTTATAACTTTATCGTCTTTAAAGTGATTTCAGATCAGTTTGACAACAAATAAATTAGAAATAATACTTAATAGTTTTTAAAAAAATGATAGTGATACAGTAGTAGTGGTATAAAAACACTACTTAGTTTAATCGCTTATTTATTTTGTTCCAACATGGCGGCCTCCATGCTCAACCATTCTGACCTTTAGGGGAAAAACAGACCTCTGCTATATTAAACTTTAAAATGTACATTATAAGATTACTAAATAATTTTCAAAAAAATAGTAAATTCGTTATTGTCTTTAAGAAAAGTCATGCATTTTAGAGGGTTCATCATATTTTAAAAATACACTGTTTTTATACGCGTCTAAATTTGACGGGTTAAATTTCATCATCATAATACGATTAACTCCGCATTAAAAAATACGCAACATATTATGATCTACAAATCAAAATCAATAATAGTCGCAAAAACGTTTTCTTTATAGAAATAACTTCACTTCCGGGTTTCACCGCTAGTCGCCCGTGCTCTGGTGTTTTTTTTGTTTGGGTAAAAGGTCATCATTAGCAATAACTATAATAATCATTTTAAAACGCATAACCTAATAGCTCTGTCCTTGGCATCAGAATTAGAACACAATGAGACACAGATGGCATTATTATGATGTATAACATGATTGTTAATATTATAAGGACACCATGAGGGTATTTAAGGTGAGGGCTTCATGTTATACCTTCCTTCCTGCCCCCACTGTAATGACCTCGCGTGCGCATTATGGTACTTTAACCACTGAAGGTCATTCAGTAAATTAAGGCAAGTAGTGACTCGGGGGGTAGTTTAATGCTTGATATATAAATCGTGCATTTTTTCACGTAAATATGATCCTACATAGACGATGATACAAAGGGAAGTGTCTACAGTAACAACAACAACAACAACTATCGGTGTGTTTTTTACCTAAGACATCGGCGGACCTGTGGCGCGCTATGAAGCACGCATCGTCCCCGTAGCACATGCCCTTCTTGAGGATGCCCTTACGGAAATCCTTGCCGAAACCGCAGCTCGCCGTGACCAACTTATAATCCCGGCCATCGGTTTGAGAGAGTCCGCCCAGGACGGCCCTGGCAACGATCCGTCCATAGGAGAGTACCGATAACATCCCACCTCAGTGCGCAGACAATCCACTCACAATGTCCCTTTTAACACAAAATCCCGTCAGGTCGAGTAAAGAACCGCTTTATGTCTTGGCCGATTTCACGGACAAAGTTCCTCCACGCTGTTGCCCCATGGTCCTTCCCGACATCTTTCTTTCCGCACTCCCCTCTCACATTCACACGCTCGCGCACACAACAGCCGGGTTCGGAGAACGAAAAAAAACCCCACATTGCATACGGGACTTTCTGTCACGTGGTGGTAAAAAACGATTCTCTTCAAGACTCGGGTTTCGTCGAGTCACTCAATGAAATGAATCGAGTCAGTGATTCTTTTATAGCCCTCTAATCATGGTGTGAAATAGTGTTGGAGTGTTTTTTTACCCTATAGTAATTGAATGGTGGGATTAATGCAGGTGATTATACGCTATAATATTTTAATGAGTACAGTTATGTACTGTTGTTATGAAGTGTATGTAATCACGCTGACCGATGAACCGGCTCCGCGAGATCGCTGAGAATCACCCGAATCAGTCGATGAGCCGACTCCGCGAGATCGCTGAGAATCAACTGAATCAGTCGATGAGCCGGCTCCGCGAGTCAGCTGAGAATCAGCTGAATCAGACGATGAGCACGGTAGCAGCCATAGGACACTGCTCAGTCACTGCTTTTCTGCTGTGCTCATCTTTATATATATATATATATATATTATCTCCAAACAAGGAATAAAAGAAACTATTTCCCCTCCATTTCATTTCTAGACCCTTGTCTTTATTGCTATTTTGTTGAATATTATAAATATGTCTCAAAACACATTTAAAATTCAAAGTAAAATCCATCTTCACCACTTGTTTGTTGTTTATTTCTCTCAGTACATCTCATCTTATGCTAATAAACTACTTTGTTTAGAGTACTCGCTTACAAATGATGTCTTCCAAATGTCTAATAAAATATAAAAAAAAAAGTCCCATGTAACATATCTACCCCTTCATTCTCAAAAAAAACAACAACAACAAACAAACAAAAAACCAACCAGGACTACTGTAGAGTCAAGGACAGTGCCAAGAAAACAAACACACTATCAAGGTCAACAATATGTGGACACCATATGTAAGCATTCTCTAAACAAAGCTGGAAGCAGATACTTGTATAAGATGTCTTACTATGCTGCAACGTTAAAATTTTTTCTTGTTAAAGCTAAAAACTTTGTCAAAACTCATATTCATAAGTTGCGCATAAGTTCCTTGTTACACAATCACACTTTTTGACGATATAGTACACAGTCATAAAAGGAAAACGATTTATAATCACACTATCCCGTGTCACCCAGATGAGGATAGGTTTTCTTTTGACACTCTCAAGTTTTCTTCTCAGGGAGTGTTTCCTCACCTTTGACTTGCTTGTTAGAAAAAGTTTAAATATGTTTATCCAAGAAATTGTATATCTCAGTAAAGCTGCTTTGTGAAAATATCCTTTGTTAAATGCACCCTACAAATAAAATCGTATTGTATTGTATGTCATATGTTCCAGGATTATGACAAGTAGTGAAAATACTTGATCTGAGGGCATGAAGTCTTTATTATCACCACACATCCATTACAGCACAGTGGAAGACGTTTCTTTGCAAATCCCAGCTGAGGAAGTTGGGGTCAGAGCACAGGGGCAGCTATGATACAGTGCTCCTGGAGCAGAGAGGGTTAAGGGCCTTGCTCAGTTGCCCAACAGTGGATCATCCAAGTAACAACCCACAGCCTTAACCACTTGAGCCACCACTGCCCCTGTTTGATATATACAGCTATGAAAACTGAATACATATCAGTTTTCTGAATTGAGATTTGGAGAGTTATACCTGCTCCCAGCCCTTTATTTTACAACCCTAATCCGGTTATTCAAGCACTACACACATTAGGCAAATTGATATAAATCATGGCAGTTTATTGGACATGATATTTGTATCACAATTACAGCTCTTTTCTGAATTGTTTTAAAATTGCAGATGGGTTTCAGTTCACATGATTTTGTCACGTGGTCCGTTCTTAGGTTACAGAAAAACAACAATATATATCAAAAAAAGTTCTAGACAGTCCTTTTTCTTTGGAAAAACATCAATTGTGATAGCAGACATATAGTATTTCGCCTGAACCACTTGGACAATAAGAACAAATGGGCTAAAGATGCTGTTTATTGAGTAAGCCTTAAGAGACAAACTGGAAAAATGAGCCTGTAGCATCTGAACTTTTCAGACAATCAGGGTCAGCAAATCCAAACCCACCACCAACTCTGAATACCAGAATCCCTCAGGGCTGTGTACTTATTTTTTGTGCAGGATGATTCACATCATGGAGTTCACTGACGGCACTAAAGAGGGTCCTTGACAGAACAACAAGGCAGCATACAGAGAGGAGGTGGAGCGGCTTGCAAACTGGTGCAGAGACAACAATCTGTCTATTAATGTGGACAAAACAAAGAGACGGTTGTTGATTCAAGGAGGTGGCGTGTCGATCGGTGTCCGACGCACGTCAGTGTGCGCAGTCATAGGCGAATTCAATAGCTCTAGGTTCTTTGGTGTACGTGTTGTGTGTTCTTCTGAGTTCTTAATGACATTTCTATAGCAATAGAAATAGTTCTTTTCTGCCTTTAAGATGTATCTGTTGCCTGGAAATGAGGACATGGTGTACCTTGTAAAAGATTAGAAGAGCCCTTGTCTAATTCGTGCAACTCCATTGTGGAGAAATGATCTTATATATTTTATCTAGTCTTTTATATTTAGTATTTACAGTACTGGATCTAGATCTAGGAGGAAATATTCAAAGCAATTTTGCAGTCTTGAATCTTCAATTTTGGTCTCATATTTAAAAATATTTTAGGTACATTAGGTCCATCTATTTACAGATCCGAACCCTTTGGCGGCCCTGGTTGAACATACACTATATTGCCAAAAGTTTTGGGACACCACCCCAAATCATTGAATTCAGGTGTTGTTTTTCAGGGGTTGGGCTCGGCTCCTTAGTTCCAGTGAAAGGAACTCTTAATGCTTCAGCTTCATACCAAGACATTTTGGACAATTTCATGCTCCCAACTTTGTGGGAACAGTTTGGGGATGACCGCTTCCTGTTCCAACATGACTGCACACCAGTGCACAAACCTTTGGGATGAATTAGAGCGAAGACTGCGAGCCAGACCTTCTCGAAGAACTTCTCACAAAGTCTCCTCACAGTCTCCGCTCTGTCTTCTTCAGTGATAAACTACTTACACTTTACTAGGTAAAGATTAAAGACACACTAAAGGGATCAATTGTACATAATTGAGGGTATTACTTCTAAGAATAGTAAAGTTTAGTGTTTTTTCTCTGAGCATGTGTTGATAATCAACGTACAGATAAATATTATTTGATTATTAAAGCACATATGAGGAATAACAAGTGATTAGGATCAGTGCTTGCCCCCACAATCCTAAGCTTTTGCTCTGGCATTCAGACAATATTTTCCCATGATGGGAAAGGATCAGATATTTGGATAGTAATTATGTAGATTCAGACAAATAAGAATATATATATATATTGGAAGATATTAATTCCACATCCATTCTACATATTTCATCAACACATTCAGCTCTGTGATTAAAGCTGGTGAAGGAGGAAAGCTGTGTAGTTTATTCGGTATATTTCTGCTGCCATCTTCTGGACATCTTCTGGTGCTAAATTTGAAGCTTTTTACAAATCTCTGAAGAGTACAGTCCTCATGTTCAATCATGTTCAATTGAACATGAGGACTGTACTCTTCAGAGATTTCATATATATATATATATATACTGTAATCTCAGCTCCTTACCTGTATAAAACTCATTAAACTCATTAAAATGCAAATCAATGTAGAACTTTTCTGAAATGCATTTTTCTGGATTTTTTTGTTGTTATTCTGCCTCTCACTTTTCAAATACACCTACCATTAAAATTAGAGACAGATCATTTCTTTGTCAGTGGGCAAACGTACAAAATCATCAGGGGATCAAATAATTTTTTCCCTCACTGTATATATATATATATATATATATATATATATATATATATATATACACTATATTGCCAAAAGTATTCGCTCACCTGCCTTGACTCACATATGAACTTAAGTGACATCCCATTCCTAATCCATAGGGTTCAATATGACGTCGGTCCACCCTTTGCAGCTATAACAGCTTCAACTCTTCTGGGAAGGCTGTCCACAAGGTTTAGGAGTGTGTTTATGGGAATTTTTGACCATTCTTCCAGAAGCGCATTTGTGAGGTCACACACTGATGTTGGGCGAGAAGGCCTGGCTCTCAGTCTCCGCTCTAATTCATCCCAAAGGTGTTCTATCGGGTTGAGGTCAGGACTCTGTGCAGGCCAGTCAAGTTCATCCACACCAGACTCTGTCATCCATGTCTTTATGGACCTTGCTTTGTGCACTGGTGCACAGTCATGTTGGAAGAGGAAGGGGCCAGCTCCAAACTGTTCCCACAAAGTTGGGAGCATGGAATTGTCCAAAATGTCTTGGTATGCTGAAGCATTCAGAGTTCCTTTCACTGGAACTAAGGGGCCAAGCCCAGCTCCTGAAAAACAACCCCACACCATAATCCCCCCTCCACCAAACTTTACACTTGGCACAATGCAGTCAGACAAGTACCGTTCTCCTGGCAACCGCCAAACCCAGACTCGTCCATCAGATTGCCAGATGGAGAAGCGCGATTCGTCACTCCAGAGAACGCGTCTCCACTGCTCTAGAGTCCAGTGGCGGCGTGCTTTACACCACTGCATCCGACGCTTTGCATTGCACTTGGTGATGTATGGCTTGGATGCAGCTGCTCGGCCATGGAAACCCATTCCATGAAGCTCTCTGCGCACTGTTCTTGAGCTAATCTGAAGGCCACATGAAGTTTGGAGGTCTGTAGCGATTGACTCTGCAGAAAGTTGGCGACCTCTTCACACTATGCGCCTCAGCATCCGCTGACCCCACTCCGTCAGTTTACGTGGCCTACCACTTCGTGGCTGAGTTGCTGTCGTTCCCAAACACTTCCACGTTCTTATAATACAGCTGACAGTTGACTGTGGAATATTTAGGAGCGAGGAAATTTCACGACTGGATTTGTTGCACAGGTGGCATCCTATCACAGTTCCACGCTGGAATTCACTGAGCTCCTGAGAGCGACCCATTCTTTCACAAATGTTTGTAAAAACAGTCTGCATGCCTAGGTGCTTGATTTTATACACCTGTGGCCATGGAAGTGATTGGAACACCTGATTCTGATTATTTGGATGGGTGAGCGAATACTTTTGGCAATATAGTGTATATATATATATATATATATATATATATACACACATACAATACTCACAAAAAGTTAAGGATATTCGGCTTTTGGGTGAAATTTCAGGATGCACCTAAAATGCACTATAAACTTGATGCACTATGAACTTAATTTGACCTTCTCTACACTTTTGAATGCACATGTCCAACTGTTCAGTGTTTCAGTACTTTTTGCATAATTTGCTGTTCTCTAACAAGGTGCTTAACGGCAAAATTCACAACTGGTGTTTGATCCATGAATCGACCAATAAATTTTCTGGTTTGATTAGAATTGGTATTTAAACAGACCTCTTCATCATGCTGTTCACATTTTGACATCATGAGACCAAGACCACGCCTAACAATTGATCAGCAGTACCTCGCCATTGCGAGGATTCAAACAGGATGTTCTCAGAGGGAAGTGGCCACTGAACTTAGAGTGTCATCAGCAGGTTATAACCTATAACGACAACCTTAAATAGATGTCAGTATGTGCTAGTTAGTCATTAGTTCCCAAAGAATTCCAAAGAAAGGAATTTCCCTATTTCTGTAGTATATACAGTACGTGACAAAATGAAGGCTTTCTTGTACTCGCTGTTTGTACCACTGATCTTCCTTCTCATCACAGATGTCACACAGTACATACAGTCCCCTACTGTAATTATTCAAACTTCCTTCTAGACAGTTTTCATGTGGCTGGTACATGTCTGCACGCAGGTTTGTACTGTAATAGAATCTTGCGAAAGGTTTAGCAAGGATCTAATTCTTTTTTGGCTGCAAGTGATATCAACTCTGTGCAAAACAATTTATATATGAATGGCAATAAAGGAATAAAGATGTGGTGTGTTCACTTGATCCCCTGACAAAGAAAATGATCAGGCTATAATTTTAATGGCAGGTTTATATGAACAGTGAGTGAAAAATCCAGAAAAAAAACGCTTTTTAAATAAAGTTTTACATTGATTTGCATGTTAATGAGTGAAATAAGTATTTGATAAGTATTTGGTGGCAAAACCCTTGTTGGCAATCACAGAGGTCAGACGTTTCTTGTAGTTGGCCTCCAGGTTTGCACACATCTCTGGAGGGATTTTGTCCCACTCCTCTTTGCAGATCCTCTCTAAGTCATTAAGGTTACGAGGCTGACGTTTGGCAACTCAAACCTTCAGCTCCCTCCACAGATTTTCTATGGGATTAAGGTCTGAAAACTGGCTAACGTGCTTCTTCTTGAGCCACTCCTTTGTTGGCTTGGCTGTGTGTTTCGGGTCATTGTCGTGCTGGAATATCCATCTACGACCCATTTTTAATGCCCTGGCTGAGGGAAGGAGGTTCTCACCTGAGATTTCATAGTACATGACCATAGTACATGAGTGTCTACTTTCATATGAGCTTCATATTAACCACCACTGTGGAGTGGAACAAGACAAAGACATTCAATCATCAACATGGACACAATAAAACGAGCAAACTCCATTCTTTTGTCCTCTGGTAAGTCACAGTTTTTAAGATTTTAATCCTTGGTCGATCTATTATGCCTCTTACTCTGGGTACTAGTGTTTAGGGTTTTGACTTCGTCTCAGTCTTAATGGTTGAACATATCAGGCGAGAAAATCAGAAGAGAAAATTCCTTTCCCTTTAAATGAGAAACCTTTACATACAGTATATAATATATTACTCATAAATGTATAAGCTTGAGGGAATTTCCCTTCAATAAGGAAAATGCTCCGATGTTAAGAAATGAATAATTTATTTCAAATATGATGAACTATCAAATATGATTACACTTTGATTGCTTTATTTACTAAGGGAGGATGAATCAGACGCAGTGTTTACAGGTCAAGGTCAAGAGAGGAAAAAAATAATTGGCCCAAGCTACGAGAATATTGATAGAAGAAGGAAGCTCTCTGGCAACGTTCGGTGGGAACTTGCCCAAGCGTGATGTTGCTTAGGCATTGTCTTGCTTTCAGATTGTTATAAGCTCTTTTTTAATATAATTTCTCTCGGCCCTTTGGTTGTTCCTGTTTCTAAGTTTCTAGTGCTTTTATTTAAATAAATAAGCTCATCACTGCATATATATATATATATTATTTATAAGAAGATTACCTGAGAGCCATTAAACTCTATCACTTAAGTTGCTTTGGATGACAGCATTGGCCAGTGATGGCTCACAAACACTTTCCAAGAAAAGGAATGCTTTTAATCTGTTTCATGCATGTGCAAAATACTCAAGAATGCACTTTGCAGTCATTATTTTTGGCGTATAAATACAATAAGCCAATAATAGTGGTTTAAAGGGCACTAGAAAATACTGCTAGGATAAAGAATGCAACCTAATCAAATTAATTCAGGTGAAAAACACAGCAAAAAATATAAGGAAGCTTGCATTGTCATCACTTGCCAATCCGAGTCTTCCGAAAACATTTATTATTTATTATTATATGTCTTTTTTCAAATTTTTTTTGGATGTTTTTCATGGCAATGCAAACATAATATGGGGGGGGGGGGTAAGAAAGATTTTTAATACAATTTCAATATTATATTAATGATTATATATTAAAATCATGATCCCTAATTCCATATGAATGAATGAGGAAAGTCTGGTGTGTGTGAGTAGTTTATAGGTCAAAGACAGGAAAGCAGTGTGGCGCCCTTTCATTGATTATGTTGATTGTTTCAGATAATTATAATTGCCCCCCCCTTTTTTTCTTTAATTAATTTATTTTATTTTTTATTATTTAAAAAAAATAATAAATTAATTAATTAATTTTTCTATTTTTATTTATTTATTATATATTTATATAATAAACCAAAGAAAACGATGATATGAAATCTTTATTCAGGTATTAGCATGCCTCTATTTTCTATACCCACTTTATTCCTAATTAGGGTCACAGGGATCTGCTGGAGCCTATCCCAGCATACATTGGGCAAAAGGCAGGGGTACACCCTAGACAGGTCACCAGTCCATCTATAGAGCGACAACCACATACACTTACTCCTACAGGCAATTTAGAATTACCAATCAACCTAATGTACATGTGGGAGGAAACCGGAGTATCCGGAGTAAACCCACAGGGAGAACATGCAAACTCCACACAGAAAGGCCCCTGCCTGTTCGAACCCAGGATTCTAACCCAGGATCTTCTTGCTGTGAGGCAACAATGCTAACCATTTAGCCACCGTTCTGCCCAAGTTACAATCAGATAAAAGCAAATAAAAGATCTGCATTGTTTAGTGCCTTGACGTGTGTTCATGCAAAACACAGCACTGTTTCTCTCTCACGCTCACACACTTCCAGTAACCGCTTAATCTGTAGTGGATGTGGATCCAGGAGGCCAGAAAACACCCTGAGCGCAACATCACTTTATCACATGTCAACATTACGCACGTCATTCCCACACTGTAAGACACGTCAAGTAGGTTACATATTGTAACAAAAGTTTACCTGCTGCCTTCGAAACATGAGTAAACACAACTCCTTCACCAAGTAGCCGAGACAACAGATTAACAGTGGATGAGTTTCATTTTTAGAAACATAATGATCAAAATTTAATAACATAAATAAGTTCACAAACTTTACATGTGCAAAAGTAGCTGTGACCACAGTGAATCATCTCTTTCCACCTATCCCTATCTTCTGCATCCTCAAGACTTGCTTCATATTCCCATTAATTACATCCATGTACCTCCTCTTTGGCCTTCCTCTTTGCCTCCTGCCTGTCCAACATTCTCCTACCAATATACTCACTCTCCCTCCTCTGAACATGTCCAAACCATCTTAATCTGGCCTCTCCCCCCAAACTTTGTCCCCCTAAACGTCGCAAGATTAAATTTGGCAAAATGTTTTACGCCAGATGCCCATCCTGACGCGAACCTTCTCTATTTATCAGGGCTCAGAAGTCCCTGGACTGTGTCCCCTATGGCTAGATTAATCATAAGCTAGAACCTCATCAGAGTTCGTAAAAGTGGAGTTCGCTTAATAAATGTACACATAAAGAAATGTTTAGGGGGAAGGTATAGAAATTAAGCAGGGTTGCCAAACAGGATAGCTCGAAAAACCATCGTTAGGCCGTTGAGCAACGTCCTTAAAACCGAATTAAAATTTCTATTGGCGTTAAACTCTGCTTTAAATGTCCTGAGTTAGGATTCACTGGAATAAATACATCTACAATAACCTTAAAAACCCATATTGTAAGCCTAAATGTATAGATTAGATAATAGATATAGATAAACTCTGGCAGAGCTGTGTTGACTAACTCAAACCGTCCTGTTTGTGTCTCTGTTGAAACACACCATTGTAAGAGTTTGTTAATATTACCCAAGATAAAAAAAATAAAGGAACCTTTCCTACTCAGGTTCTTCAACTGTATACATGAAGCAATTATGTGCGTTTGTGTGTAAATCAGAAATATCAAAAGCCAGCTCAGGTAAAACCTTGAGAATCATGCAGTAAGTACCTTGAGAAATTACTCCAATGCCTTGACTTCACTGCCTGGAGTTCAGTGTTAGTGTGTAAGCTTCTATACATTAATAGAGGGTCAGAGATGAAGCAGGTTTAAGCAATTTAAGCAACATTTCTTGGCTTCTGCTTTGACCCTAACTTCCTCCCATGTTGTGACATGCACAGAAACGTGTTTCACTATACACATGTTCACCCTACTTTCATAGGAGCACCTTTACACCTGCACAATTATACAAATATCTAATCATGTGGCTGCAGAGCAATGAATAAAATCATGTGCATAAAAAAATCGGTTTATACACAGTAATCATCAGAATGGGGGAAAAAGTGGAAATTTTTATTATGGCATGGATGTTGGTGCAGTTTTGAGAGAGGGTGAGAGAGAGAGAGAGAGACAGAGAGAGAGAGAGAGACAGAGAGAGAGAGAGAGAGAGAGAGAGAGAGAGAGAGGGTGAGAGAGAGACACACACAGAGACACAGAGAGAGACAGACAGAGAGAGAGAGAGAGAGAGAGGGTGAGAGAGAGAGAGACACACACAGAGACACAGAGAGAGACAGACAGAGAGAGAGAGAGAGAGAGAGAGAGAGGGTGAGAGAGAGAGAGACACACAGAGACACAGGGAGAGACAGACAGAGAGAGAGAGAGAGAGAGACAGACAGAGAGAGAGAGAGAGAGAGAGAGAGAGACACACAGAGACACAGAGAGAGACAGACAGAGAGAGAGAGAGAGAGAGAGAGAGAGACACACAGACACAGAGAGAGACAGACAGAGAGAGAGAGAGAGAATAGATAATAGATGATAACTTGTTTTTGGAGAAGAAATCAACAAACTCTAAACAGTTAAAAGGTTAAAAGTGATAATCCTGCTGTTACCTGAAAATAATCACCTTTGTGAGAGAGCAGGAACTCTCTGGAACACGCTTCACATCACATCACCACTGCGGTTCTGTTCCTGTAACAGCACACACCCAAGAGTTTATCAGTTTACATATCAGTTTAGGATTAATGGATGAAAAATGGTTTTCAGAAAAAAAAATATGAACGTAATTCCTAAGCATTTGCATGTTATTAAGCTGTAGTGCATCGTCATTAGCCAATTATTACGGACAAATGCGTCATCATTATCGGTCTAAATCGATCGCAGAGGGACACAAGCACAGAAGGAAACACCTGTTCAGGGCTAAATCTACCATGAGGTCATCTGTTTAGCTTTTAAAAAAAGTACTTGTACTCACTAGGCAATCGGGGAATCTCCATGCATGATCTTTTCAGGTAGAAAACACTTTTAGTGTGAAAGAAATCATTTCCTGGTTTATATTTTAGATATATCATATTCATTATGCCGTGTTTCTCTTCAGCTGGGACTAGGGCTCGACACCAGATAGAAGGAATCATAGACAGCAAAGGGTTTATTTTTATTTTTATTTTTTTTCTTGTTTTTCCTAAAATATTTCTATTTGTTTTCACTTTGTTTAGTTGCTATTTTCACGTGAAAGAGGAAAAAGATCAGACCTGGTTTATCTTGTTTTAATTTTTTTGCAGTACAAAATCCCTGCATTTTTTAACAGACTTTACAGTATATATTCCTTGTACAGTTTATCCCTCTGCACTGTAGAGTAATATCGCCATGCATTTCTCCACAGACAGACAAACAGAGCAGTTCAGTGTTAATGCTTTAGAAATAACGATTTAAAAAATACACCTATTGCTTTGTTCAGACAGCCAGGCATGTGAAGACCTGAAAAAATACTGTATATCAGGTGGAGGAAAAACACAAATGTATTTCCTGCAGATTTCTACTGAAATGATTTACTAGTTCTTTTACAATAACTACAGATCAAATAATTAGACGAATAATGCATATGACCTTTTGGGAAATTTTGATTGATTTCAGAGTTAATAGCTCACTCGAAAAACATGTTTGCCGGTTAGGAAGAAGGAGGAAGTACCCTAGGAGGAAATGTCAAGAAATGCCACAGCCCATCAATGGTGATGGAGATGGTTGGAGCTGGTGTGTTTATAAAAAGCCCTCTGCACTCTCCACAATCTGCAAAATTCATCAGGAGCCAAGAGGCAAAACACACAGGTGAGTACATCTTCTGCATTTCAACTTGGATCAGTAAAATAAGTCATATATTTTAATTGAATTTAATCTATTTATTTTATATTGACATGGTATGGTTTAGAAATTTTTTTGGTCAATTATATCTTTACATTATTTAAATTACATTACATAAATTATTTAATTTAATTTAATTTAATTTAATTTAATTTAATTTAATTTAATTTAATTTAATTTAATTTAATTTAATTTAATTTAATTTAATTTAATTTAATTTAATTTGACTGTAAATGCAACCATAAAAACTAGATTAAAACTAAAATTAAAACTAGATTGTCCTTGGATAATTATTATCATTTTGTATTATTATTTTTCAGTGGTAAAAAGAATTGTGATTATAAATAAAAGACCTTTGCATTTGCATAAAAATTGAACATGCAGCATTTATAATTAAGCATAATATTCTAAATAAATATGAAAAATAATTGAATGTTACTGCAAATTAAATATGACACATTTTCCCTGAGTTGTTTGAACACAAAAATCCATTTCTTTCAAATCAGAATTGCACTCATAAGAAATTTTTAATGAAATCTTTATTATGATTAGGGATGACATTATTTTATACTATATTTTGTTTGATTTAATACAAATAAAGTCATAAGGTCACTCTAACCCCACCCTTAATCCTGATCTTAATATATAACAGTATTCCATTTTTTAAGTGCTCCATATGTGTCATTAGTGTAAACAGAGCTCTGTACTGAAATGACTCAGTGTGTAGACGTGCTTAGAATGAATAATATGACAAATATGCTTATCATACATCTCACACGCAAAGTAATACGTAACGACAAACATTTACAAGCTGCAGATTTAAATTCTTGTTTTTGCACATTACCTATCTCATATAAATATTTAAGTATCAGTGTTTAGTATTTTTTCTTATATATATATTTTTTAAAATCTCTGAATTTAGTTTTTTTTTTGTTATATATTTTTTAAATCTCTGTATTTAGTATTTTTTGTTTTATTTATTTATTTATATTTATTATCTATCTATCTATCTATCTATCTATCTATCTATCTATCTATCTATCTATCTATCTATCTATCTATCTATCTATCTATCTATCTATCTATCTATCTATCTATCTACCTATCTAGGCCGGGGTTTTTTTTACGTTTTTTCCTTGTTGCAGATCAGGAGAAGACAAAACTCATGACATTGCTCTGAACTGTGGTGTGTGCATCTGTGCTTCAGACATGAATCTCTCAACTTCTCTATTTCTGCTGGGTCTGTGCTCCATGTTCAGCTGCCTGGCTGTGTCAGGTGAGTTTAAACAGGAGCAGTAAACATTTCAGCAATATGGTGATCATAAATACCAAGATACAGATGATGCTGAGCTTCTGAGGCTCAAGGTTCTAGGTTCATTTCTTTTCACTAGACTCACATTTTAGCAGCGTCAGAGAAACTCACTTCAGCCACACAAAGCCTGTGCTTTTAGGGAAAGACCATATTGTGTAAGGAAGCAGTTGAACAAACGCTGTGGTCAAAATGGTTTGCCTAATGATGTCAAAATCTTTGCAAGTAAATGTGTTTTCAGCACACGGTAAAAAGGGACGTTAGGCTCCTTATTAATCTTCAGTCAACTGTCAACATGTCTGAGATATAAACAGAAGAATAGTGTGTGAGTGTGAAAATGCTTCGACTTTGCATGCTGTTTAATTCAATAAAACTATTTTCATTACAAATGAATAACTAAATTAAACTAATTTTTTTTTTTTTTTAAATCCCATATTCAGTGTAGACTTTTGGACCTTAATGTAAAGTGGGCGTGTCTTTAAGACCATAAATGGGACCATAGGGGAGTGTTTACCATATATGGAAATAAGGAAGGATGTCAGTGACTTATATCCATATTTATATGTATAACTGACAGGATATACAGAAAAAGGTCAGGAAGGCGTTTTTGAGTACATTGATGGTTATTATCGCTGAAGAAAACTAAGAGGAAAGATTTTCTGAACGATTTAAATAATACGAATGACAGATGAAACGAATTAAATAATAATAATTCACCCTCCAGCTAAAAATATGCGACGTCGTGTAACAAAATAATAATAACGAATATAAACGAGACGAAAATGTCATGAATGTCATGGTCGGTTGAAAAGGGAAAAAAGATAGATAGATAGATAGATAGATAGATAGATAGATAGATAGATAGATAGATAAATAAATAAATAAATAAATAAATAAATAAGCGGAACTTTTACTTTCTACTTCACGTTTGCGCGCTCACGTTGCCAGGCTCGGGCGCGCGCATTGCTGGATTCTCTGGTTTTGTTTGACTCCGGAGCGTTAGCATTATCGATTACAGTGACCCCATATTGTGTGATTTATTATTATTATTATTGTTATTATTATTATTATTATTATTATTATTATTATTATTATTATTATTATTATTATTATTATTGTTATTAAAAACAATTTTCATTGACTGAAGATGTTTAGTCAGCGTTTGATGATTAAAATAGTCAACTAGCCCAAATCTGAAGTGAACTAACAATTGCCAAGTGACTAAAATAAAATAGGACTATTGTTTACTTTCATCAGAAGTCTAAAAGGCTAAAACAATATTCAAGTTAGCTGTTAAAATTAGTATCACTTCACTATAAGGTCCACAAATAATCATTATATGAATTAATATGTTATGTTAATATAGTATGGTATTCATGAACAGAATGAGTTAATATGGAGATACTCAAGAATAATAATAATTATTACTATTAATTATTATTAAATATTATTTGCTTTTTGGAAGCGAGGGGATAGACACAGTCGCCAATACATTTGGTGGAGAGCAGACAGATAGGGTGCCGATCCGTCTGGAGGCGAGTGGAGAGATAGGGTGCCAATATTTTTGGGGGCGGCTGGATATTTTACCAGGATACACATCACGGAGTTCCCCTCATTGTGCTGAGCGTTTTGATATGTTACATGTGTATGTTGCGGTAATTTTGCAAATTTTGCGAGCTTATTTTCGGGGTTGGTGTGCACATGGCGTCATGTGACGTCACCAGAACACAAGTTCCCCTCATTGTGCTGAGCGTATGTCAAACTTCAGACCAAGATGAACAACCATGCCGAGTTTGGTGCATGTAGGTCAAAAGCTCTAGGAGGAGTTACAGTTGATATATAATTGTCTAAGAATAATAATAATAAGCTTATTAAGAAAAACAGTAATTAATGACTATTGACAAATGATTAAATAGATTTTAACATCATTCTGAATCACTTAAAAACACATACGCCAGTCATCAGTCTGACTCTTGACCTTTGTACTGCATGTATTCTTAACTTTGCTGTGATGTTTTTGTTTGTACAGGATCTAAAGCGAAAGAATTGACCAGGCCTTTCATTGTGGACGCCTTCAAGGAAGCGAAACAAATCGTAGATGACTCTTATTTGTACTCTCGTAAAACGTGAGTCAACACTTCTTATATTAGAGCAAAGTTGTTTATCCCAAGAATCAACTATACTCTAGATCGAAACAACAAAACTGAAAGTAGATAATAAGCAAACAGTTGCAGAAATCAATGTGTTGGAATACAAGATTACAAAACTACAGGCTACAAAAAAAAAAAAAAAGAAATCTCATCTAATATAAACTAACAGATAACAGAGACACAATATAGATATTAACATGGAGCAACATTGATGCATACTGTGATCAGAGTGTGTGACCAAGATGAAGCTAAAGTAGACCTAATCAAGAAGTTATTTGTATTGTCATATTGTAAAATCGTAACATATCATTGGAATGCAAACGTTTACACAGCCACATTCATCTGGCTTTAACAAGCTTCCAAAAGTTTAATAAAGACGAATTTCTGTCATGGATAATATCTGTGCAGTACAATAACGGTACATTTTGTCATGCAGAATCCAAGGGGTACAAACATTTGCACTCAACTATCTACTATCTGAGTAAGCACAGAGTTATCATACTGATTTATATTGTGTATATGTGTGTGTGTGTGTTTACAGGAGCCTTGAGAGGGTGCGCAGTTCCGATTTCGTCAAGCCGTCTGATACGCTGCGTCTGATGAAGCAGCCGAAACGGAAGTCACGTGAAGCTGTGAGAGCTGCAGATTACCTGGAGCAGACGTTGAGGATCATTGCAGAGAGAACGCACCACGCACACAAGAGATCTATTAATGCCACAGGTCTGACACACACACACACACAGACAGACTTACACCAAAACACATTAAGTCTGCCTGCTGTATCTATGCTGAGTCACATGGCAGCATTACGTACTTGGAGGAAAGAGCTATCTGCCCTCTTCCACATACATGAGCTCATAGATGCACGTGATTGGCTAGCGTTGCTGTGATTACACCATCCTTCCCCCCCAGGGAGCAAGGACATTTTTACTCCCTTGATCCCATCAACTCTTTTGAAAAGAAATGTTAAGAAAGCTACAAACACTAGACGAGAATATAAAACAATTATTATAAACACAGATGTACAGGATATTTCACTCAAATATATACAGCTACATCAATGCTGTCTATATGTAGTTTTTGTGTATTTGTGTGTGGGGGGGTTCACCCTGTTTGTCTGGTCTCTCTCTCAGCGCTGCTAACTCTTGAAGAACTTGAGCTGATTGCGAAACTGACCGGCTGTGCCGCTCAAACCCTTCCTCCTCCTTGCAGAACGACGCAGAATCTGAACAGATATCGCACGGCCAGCAGCGTCTGCAACAACGAGTGAGAGACACATGTTAAAGCAGGAACACACACACACACACACAAAGCAATAAAATATAGTTTTATCTAATTATTATTAATTAATGACTTACTGCCGCTGTCAATGCCGTCATGCTAGTCAGGGATCTGGGGACAGCTAGTGTAATAGATAAAACTATATTTTATTGCTTTGAAGCATTATTTCGCTCATCTGTTATGAGTTTTCAATTCTAGACAATGGCACATTGCCACTCACAGTGTACATGTCTCTAGGGCTTAATGCTGTGACATAAGAATCTCAGACTATTGTTTTAAATCTGCAGGAGGAATCCACTTCAGGGTGCTTCAAACACAGCGTTCACCCGTTGGCTGCCTCCTGTTTATGAGGATCGCATCTCTGAACCTCAAGGATGGAACCCTGGAAGACTCTATAATAATGTTGTGCTTCCTCTGGTATGAAAGCATTTGAATTCTGCTTGGAATTTTTAAAGGCATGTTGATTACTGTCAGTTTAGGACAGAATTATGGCTTTTTGTATAGCAGCTGATTAAGTAACATTTTCAGGAGCGTGTCCAGATTTAGGATATTTTGGGTGTATAAGTGGGGCAAGAGCACGTAAGGCATTAGGCAGAGAAACAACCAAGAGGCTAATGATAACTTTTACTGGGATGCTACCACCACCATGCTTCACTGTGGTGAGCAATATTGAGTTACACTAAAGTATCACTTCAACGTACATTTTATCTGGTCTATGACTGTCAGGTCATCAGCTTTTCCCATCTGAACTGTGGATCTCTATAGCTCCAGTAGTTTTACACTGTCATCTGGGTTACTTCACTGGCTTATGTACTCCTGTCCTTGGCAGAGTTGGGCCATTTTCTTATGTTTTATGTCTAGCTTCACATTTAAAATGAGATTTTCATAGAAAATATATTACCTATGAATAGTAAAAGCTTATTCTATAGTGGTATCTGCCACCCTGTGCTGCCCATGTGATCAGATTTCCTTATTGCATCATTTGTCTTGTGAAACAGTTCGACTTTTCCTGAAGCAGAATATCAATATTCTGTTTTTTCTGTCTAGGTGAGGCTGGTGTCAAACCGCATTTTCAGCACACAGGACCGAAATGTTGTGGGCGACAATGAGTTCACACTCCTCATCACCTTCTTCGGCCAGTGGAATGACCACGACTTGTCCTTCACCCCCATGTCACCCAGTATCCGGTCCTTTAGCAACGGCATAAACTGTGATGACAGCTGCGAGCGCTCAGAGCCATGCTTCCCCATCCAGGTCCATAAACACACACACACACCAACACATACACACACACACAAAGGTTCTACAGCATTTTGTGAGTTAATGTTTATGAGTTAGAGTGATAGGGGAGTAGAATTGGTTCTGATGGACTATCCCTAATTCAGCTTGGAATAAATAACCAAAAATGACCTTAGTCGTCCTTGAGTAACTTTTCCTTTTGCATTATTCGACTTAGATTCCAAGAGATGACCCGCGCCTGCCCTCCGGTCCCAACAACTGCCTCCCAGTTTTTCGCTCTGCACCCGCCTGTGGCTCTGGATACAGTGCCTACATGTTTGGAGGTGTGCCCAGAGTGCGGGAGCAGATCAACACTCTGACATCATTCCTGGATGCTGGCCAGTTGTACGGCTCAGAGGATGGGCTCTCTCGAGATCTCAGAGATCTCTCCAATGATGCAGGCCTCATGCGTGTCAATGACAGATTTAAGGACAATGGCCGTGAGCTGCTGCCTTTCACCAGGGTGGTCAGCAAAATGTGCACCACTCGCAATCGTATTCAAAACACCACTGGCCTGGAGGAAGTGCCGTGCTTTATCGCAGGTGGGTTTGCAATGAAAAACATATATATGTGTGGAGGTTCAATCCTAAGTTCTGTATGTTCCTCATACTGCTCATAAACATGCAGGTAGGCGGATTGGCTATACTAAATTGCCCTTAGGAGGGAATGAGTATGTACATGATGCCCTGTGATACACTGGCATCCCATCCAGAGTGGATTCTCCAGCCCTTGCACCCAGTGTTCCTAGAATAGGCGTTCCTTGGAATAGTTTTGTGTCTCTTTTAAGAAACATAAGCAGATAAAAAATGTCGGATAAATGAAAGAGCAAACAGTTAAAAGCAGTTCATGTTTGCAGGTGACGAGCGTGTGGATGAGAACATCGCTCTCACTTCGCTGCACACACTCTTCCTGCGAGAACACAACCGGCTCGCGCGTGCTCTGCGCCGCCTAAACCCACAATGGGGCAATGAACAGATTTATCAGGAAGCTCGCAAAATCGTAGGAGCCTACCATCAGGTACTGCACACACACATACACACACACACACACTCAAAAAACACACAGCAGATTATTTGCTGTTAAATGCTTTAAAGTTGATTATTTTGAATTTTTCTGGAAGTATATAGTATAAAGAAGAGAGTCTCTGGTTCATTTATTTTGGGCCAATGACAGACAAAATTAGACTATTTATTAATGACACATTAAGCAAGATTTTATTTCATCACATTTTATATCACCAATAGCTTTGAATGTTTTACAATTTATCCTTCATTGAATTGTTTGTGCATTTTTTGTTATAAATTAATGTCTACATCCAGTTCCATATGTGATTGTTATAATTCTTTACACTTGACATTCACCATCTAGCAGCTTGGAAAGAACTAGTTATGGGTCTGATGGTGTGAGATTATGTAGCTTAATTCAAATTTGGGAAAATTTTTGGTGATCCTGCCTTAGAGTAAAGATTCATTCTGTGTCTCGCAGATCATTGTGTTTAGAGATTATCTACCACACATCGTGGGCCAAGAAGCCATGAGGAGGCAGCTCGGGAGGTATCCTGGATACAACGCTAATATTAACCCAACCATCTCCAATGTTTTCGCCACAGCCGCTTACCGCTTCGCCCACGCAACCATCCAGCCCGTCATCTTCCGTCTGGATGAAAACTTCCAGGAAAATCAAAGGGCCCCTAGTGTTCCTTTGCAACTAGCCTTCTTTACACCATGGAGAATTCTATTTGAAGGTGAGTTTATACAATTAAGGTTTTGCATCAAACATAATGGGGTCACTGAATGGTGACAGGAGCACTGAGCATTCCATATAAAATAGCAATTTTATTATCCAACCTTAATCTCACCTGTAACCTTTCCCCCAGGTGGGATTGATCCTCAGATCCGGGGGCTGATTAGTCGGCCAGCTAAGCTGAACAGGCAGGATGGCATACTGGTGGATGCAGTGAGGGAGAGACTGTTCGCTTTCACCAGCCAAATCGCCCAGGACCTGGGTTCCCTCAACCTTCAGAGGAGCCGAGACCACGGCCTACCAAGTAAACACACACACACACGCACACATGCATACAACACACACACACACAATGTACAATGGATATATAGGTACACACACACACACACACAGAAAGACAGAGAGACTGAAAAGACAATAAATAGACAAGATAGACAGACAGACAGACAGACAGGATAGACAGACAGACAGATGACAGACAGATAAATAGACAAGATAGACAGACTGACAAATAGAATAGTTACTGGATAGACAGATAGACAGACAGGATACACAGACAGACAGGATAGACAGACAGGATAGACTGACATACAGACAGACAAGATAGACAGACAAACAGACACACAGGATAGACAGACAGGACAGACTCACAAATAGACAGATAGGATAAACAGACAGGACAGACTGACAGACAGACATTATAGACGGACAGACAGACAGGATAGACAGACAGACAGACAAGCTAGACAGACAGACAGGATAGACAGACTGACAGATAAATAGACAAGATAGACAGACTGACAAATAGAATAGTTTCTGGATAGATGGATAGGCAGACAGGATAGACTGACAGACAGACAAACACGATAGACAGACAGGATGGACAAACAGACAGACATACAGACAAGATAGACAGACAGGATAGACTGACATACAGACAGAAAGGATAGACAGAAAGACAGACTGGATAGACACACAGACAGACAGACGAACAGGATAGACAGACAGGACAGACTAACAAATAGACAAACAGGATAAACAGACAGGACAGAGTGACAGACAGACATTATCGACAGACAGACAGACAGGATAGACAGACAAGACAGACAGACAGAAAAATAGGCAAGATAGACCGACTGCCAAATAGAATAGTTACTGGATAGACAGACAGACAGGATGGACAGACAGGCAGATAGGATAGACAGACAGGATAGACTGACAGACAGACAGGATAGACAGACAGGACAGACTGACAAATAGACAGACAGGATAAACAGACATGACAGACTGACAGACAGACATTATCAACAGACAGACAGACAGGATAGACAGACAGGATAGACTTACAGGCAGACAGGCAGGATAGACAGACAGACAGACAAAGAGAACAGAACCATATACAGTGAGAGGAAATAAGTATTTGGACACTTTTGTTTATGTTATATTATCCACTTCCAGAGAATATACTCACTTTAGATTGTACTTATTAAAATTAGAGACCCATAAATCATCAATCAATCAATCAATCAATCAATCAATCAATCAATCAGAGCAACTGTTGTAACCTTGGGAAAGACAATTTGCCCAGAAGAATCGATCAGAGTAATATTTTTTAAACATATCATTTTATATTTATGAAAATCTATAAGTACAAAGTCCAAAGACATGATACAGTATGTAGAAATGGGAAGTGGACATAATATGCACTGATATTACATTTCATAACAAACAGCCCAAATAACTGTCCAGAAAAACTGTCTGAATTCTTAGTTCCCCTGAAGTTCACAGAACAGCACAATGTTGAACATATTGTCTTCTGTCCATTAGGCTATAACGCATGGAGGAGATTCTGTGGTCTGTCCACACCCAGGAATGTCAATGAATTGGCGAGGGTGCTGAATAACACAGATCTGGCACGTAGACTCATCCAACTCTACGGGACACCCGATAACATCGACCTCTGGGCGGCAGGCATTGCCGAACCGTTCGTCACCGGAGGCAGAGTCGGGCCTCTGTTCTCCTGTATCATTGCCACGCAGTTCCAGAGGATCCGCCAAGGAGACAGGTACTGTGTTTTCTCTAACATAAGTGATCCGCCTTGTCTTGTGCCATGAGCATTTCACAATGAATTTAACTGTAAGTGAATAAAAGCACTGAAAATGTAGTTTTATTTAAGAAATTAAAATGTTTAGTTTGGGGAAAATGCTGTGGTTTAAGAGGAATAAAACGTATCCCAAATATAATCCGCATGTTTGGAATGATGCTTGTGTAATGAACTGCGGATCAGACGACTTTTATCGTAGATCAAGCAGTTCATCTGGGACTCTGTCATTTCTGCACTCAGGCTCTGGTGGGAGAACATGGGTGTTTTCACACTAGCACAGAGATCCGCACTGAACCGAGTGTCTCTGTCTCGCATCATCTGTGACAACACGGGCATCAGCCGAGTTCCTAGAAACCCTTTCATTCTTAGTCGCAACCTAGCAAGCTTTGTCAATTGCGGAAACATCCCGGGGACTGACCTCTCTCCTTGGCAGGAGTCAAGTAAGTGAGATCTATAGCAAAAAATAATGAAAACATAAGAAATTTGAATGTATACGTCACTATAATGCTTAAGTCACCTGCTACTGAAAAGGCTTCTTAGTCTGGGGAATGCGTATAGTTTAAGTGTACAAACAGTCTGACAAATAGCCTCAAGTAATAGAGACATCCAGACAAACAGAGAAGAGAAATTGTCTAAGATGTAGCTCTGGCACTGGGAATGATGAGCTAGGGAAGCTGAGCTGTTCATAGGGAATACACATTGATGTTTAGCCATGTGAATACTAATATCACTCGAATAATCATACAGTATATAGTATCTAGACTCAATTGCCTTGCTTTTCATCATTAGGTTAAAAAAAATACTATGTGCTTGTGTGATCTCTGTAATGTTGAGTTATCTTTGGTGTTTGATTTTCTAGAGGACAGAGGCAGGAAAATGGCATCTGATGAAAATGAGGTCAGTGACATGCTTTTTATCAACTCTGACAACACTGAATCAATCAAAAAGAAATGATAAAACACTATATATATATATATATATATATATATATATATATATATATATATATATATATATATATATATATATATATATATATATATGTGTCTATTCACTGACCAGGCATAACATTATGACCACCTGCCTAATATTGTGTTGCCCTGGCCACCCCCCACCCCCCTTTTTTGCTGCCAAAACAGCCCTGACCCGTCCTGCACTGTGTATTCTGACACCTTTCTATCAGAATGTTCACTTGCTGCCTAATATATCCCACCCACTAACAGGTGCCATGATGAGGAGATCATCAGTCTTATTCACTTCACCTCTCACTGCTCAGAAAGTTATGCCTGATCGGTTGTATATATATATATATATATATATATATATATATATATATGAATGAATCAGCACACAGTAACCATAAAGACTAACAACATGTTTTTAACTTATGTAGTTTTTATGTTATACTAGCAAACACATTACTTATTAAAACTAATTGAAATCTGTCATTTAAAGAAGTTTTCAGACTCATTATTCAATTATTTAAGGTCATTGAGTCGATCTGTAAAGCTAAACGCTGCGGTGTGTTTGCCCCTTGTGGCTATATTAATCTGTTGTTGTTTTTTTGTTGTTAACCCCGATCAGATTTCAAGAGAGAAGCAATCTGATGAGGACCCAGAGGAACTGCTGGAGAACCAGGTAAAATATACAGTTCTTTAAGAACAAAGACAATTTTCTTTAAGCTTACCGTTCTTCTCATTCTGATTTTTTCCATCTTTCTTCTAATTATTCTTGTACACTCGCAGGTCAGTCGGGAATAAGAAGCCCCAGTGGTCCATGTTGAACCCCATACCCACCAGACCCCCCTAGTTCCCACAGGAAATCTTGCAGCTTGTGGCATCCTGAATATCCGTGGACCTCCAGGTTTCTTTCTCCTTTCCATTGCTTCTGCAAAAGATCATCTACAAAGATCTGAATCTCTGTATAACCCAGACG
The DNA here is from genome assembly GCF_019097595.1 of Hemibagrus wyckioides. Classification (NCBI taxonomy): domain Eukaryota; kingdom Metazoa; phylum Chordata; class Actinopteri; order Siluriformes; family Bagridae; genus Hemibagrus; species Hemibagrus wyckioides. Next base: position 19,956,209 of record NC_080725.1, read on the forward strand.
GGCGAGTCCACCTGCAGCATACCTGGCATCTACAAGTTTCATCTCTTCTTCTTGACATCTGCAGTGTCAGCACAGTGCCCTAGCACTTATTAGCTAGTAGCACGAGAGAAAAAGTCACCTGCTAATATATTTCTTAAACTCATAATAAAAATTTTATGCCTGTTTTTACAAATATTCAATCATTATATATGCACATTCTATATATTTTGCTTCTTTTTAAGTATTGTTTAAGTAACTTTTTAAGTACAGTGTTGTATTAACATTTAATTTTCTGTTACAAACCAAAATTGCCAATAAAGTGCTTTTCATCATCTGTACAAACTCTGTCTTCTTTGACAATGTTGTCTAATTTTAATATTTAAAATATTCTACACATCTGGAGTACATTATATTTTTTAATGCAGTTTAGTTCCAATGCACGTGAAGTTAGTTATACTTGTTCGAATAGTAGTTGATATATAATTCATTTATAAAAAAAAAAAAAAAAAAAATTAGCCAATATTACAAGAATTATTATTAAGCTTTTAATATAATATGAGAACCTAGACGTCCTAGTCAGCATACATGAACAGGCATAACATTATGACCACCTGCCTAATATTGTGTCAGTCCCCCTTTTGCTGCCCAAACAGCCCTGACCCGCCGAAGGAAATGGACTCCACTAGATCCCTGAAGGTGTGCTGTGGTATCTGGCACCAAGATGTTAGCAGCAGATCCTTTAAATCCTGTAAATTGCGAGGCATGAATCAGACTTGTTTGTCCAGCACATCCCACAGATGCTTGAATGGATTGAGATCTCTTTTACATAAATCCAGAATGCTTTAGTCGTTAATAGTAGCATTATTGGATTAGATTAATTTAGATTCAGCTTTATTGTCATTGTGAAAAGTGCATGTAAATAAATTACGCCACGCATTATGTATATTATTATAAAATGAGTTTAAAGCTCCTGTTATTCAGCTGTTTAATACATAAAATGCTCAAAGATGGTGAGAGTCCATGATCTATTGCCAGTAGATGGCGCTCAAATGACTTCATACACAATATATCCAGGGTGTGAGACAAGACATAAACAGCCTGATGCTGTCAGGTTGGTGTCTGTGAAGAGGTCCACGATTTAAGAAGTAAGATACGTGGTGGAAATTACAGCTTCTTTTAATTATTGAGTCTTTAACGTTATTAGTCTGCTCGACTGGACCGTTAATGTGAATAGGTTTAATCCCAATGATAATAATGTGAAAACTAGTAACCTGTGAGTCATGTCAACTTATATCACTCACTTTCAGTCACTGCTTTATCCCGGTCAAGGTTCTGGTGGATCCCGAGGCTATACAAGAAATACTGGGTGTGAGGCAAAATTCCCCCTGATGAGATAATAGTCCAGTGCAGGACACCATACACACACACACACACACACACACACACCTGAGTTACAGAACACAGTGCTCTAAACCACATCAGCAAGTCTGCGTGTCATGACTGAACCAACTGGATGTGGTTTTATGTAGAAAGTTAGTAAAAATTTTAGAGTTTATGATAGGCTTCTATCGGCTTCAGTAAAGGAAAACTCCACCACATGTTCAGAGGTAGTTGAAATGCATTGTGGGTAATACATTGAAACGGTTCACCAGTGTGAGAAACATGTCTTTGATAGTATTTTAAGTAACAGGGACATGGTGTAGACCATGTAGCATCTAGTCTGGTTTCATTGTGCATTATTAGACCTTCCAGACTAAACTCACTTTCTCCAGCAGCTTGACGATCTAATACCGTCCGCTGTCACCCCATTCTGGCACAGCAAGCCAAACACTGCTGCTTTGCTGAACTTTGTGGGCTCTCTGAAGTTCTCCTCCACACCACATCTGGTGTTTAGGTTTCACTCAGTACCAATGCACGATCTGTATTTTTTTTTGCCCCTGAAGCATGATGACACTCCGCTTTTGCAGTTTTCTGAAGAAAGTTATGCAGCAGTGTGATTTATAACCAAAGAACTGAAAAAATAATCTGTGCGGAATTTCAGAAATGCTCTTGAACTGTGTTCAAGGAGGAAGTCCCTGCTCAAGATCTTGTCCTGAACTCCTCCTCCTCTGGTCTCGCTGTGATTTCTCACTAAATGCAGCATACACGTGTGGAGTGCCACGTAGGCCTGTGTGTGCGTGTCTGCCTGAGTGTGTGTGTGTGTGTGTGTTGAGGTTTCACTCTTAGACCATGAGTAATGGAAACCTCCTGTTTGTGCAGGAAAACTCAGTCTGTGTGGAGCTTCCATTTCCCTGGAATTTTTTGAACGGTGTGGTATAGAACAAGACACGAAGTAGGTGTTAGTGCCTAAATTACAGCTCATTTAATTATCTTTAGCCTTGCTGCTGGTGTTTGTTTGCAAAGTGTCAAGGAGGCACCACAGACCACAGACACGACAATATATATTATGGAGCAGGATGGAAAAGAGAGGGAAGAATACTCCATCTGGAGTGACAGTTTTCGTCACCATGCTTTGTGAACCAAACGAATGGATTACACTGATCAGGCATAACATTATGACCACCTGCCTAATATTGTGTTGGTCCCCCTTTTGCTGCCATGCACTGTGTATTCTGACACCTTTCTATCAGAACCAGCATTAACTTCTTCAGCTCGTCTGTTGGATCGGATCGAACAGCCCAGCCTTCGCTCCCCGTGTGCATCAGCGAGCCTTGGCCGCCCATGACCCTGTCGCCAGTTCAGCACTGTTCCTTCCTTGGACCACTTTTGATAGATAATGACCACTGCAGACCGGGAACACCCCACAAGAGCTGCAGTTTTGGACATCCTCTGATCCAGTGGTCTATTTACAGTGGTTGTTATTTATTTCACCTGTCACCTGATCAGTGTATACTCTTCAAGAAGTATGCAGGCAAGCTGAAATGAGGAAGTGTCTTTGTGCTGCTCTATTAAAAAGATTTTTAATCCATAGGAACATCCTTAGGAACACCTGTACTGTATGTACACCTGCTCATTCATGCAGTTATCCAATCACCCAATCACATGGTAGCACAATGCACCAAAGATCCTTGAGGCATGCTGAGAATTTCTTGGGTCATGAGGGCAGAAGATCACATCAGGTTCTATTTCAATCAGATTTCTGCTGTATCAAGATAACGATATGATAACAGACAGAATTTCTCACCATTAAACACCATTAAACTTGTGTTAACAGTGTGTACAGGTGGTAGTAAAAAGGGGAATGTTTTATTAGCAGGCATTAAACACCCAGTGCCACAGCCAGTAGGTACATTTTTCTCATCCATGACAATGCTAGAAATCACAAGACAAGTAACTTAATGCGGACTTTAATGGCTTTTCCATTAACCAGCTCATCTTAGGATTGCGATAAAATGGAAGAGTTATTGCATGAAAGTGCAACTGACAAACCAGCAGCTGTGATATAATGCAGACGTTCATCATAGAGAGCATAATCTCCTAGGCATGTTTCCAAGAAAAAAATACAAAATCCTTGTGAAATCTAAGTCATGAAGAATTCAAGACAAGGAATCTGAGCATTATGGTGTTCCACATAGTGTGGTGTTCCTAACTGAGGGTGTGGACTATAATTTCATTGTGATTTTATCACCTCCTCTTCCATTCAATCAGATTTATCGTCTTGTCTTAGCTCATTGTAACACAAAACCTTGTTGGAGTGTGCTACTATCTGGTATCTGTTGCTCTCTGTGGCCTTCTTCCTAGCAGCTGATTGAAACTGCGTGTCGAACCACTATACAGCTGTGAATCCACACACACACAAACACACACACACACACACACGCACATACACACACACTTTCTGCGTGTCAGAAAGGCAGAACTTGGATGGAAGATCTGGGTTAAACATTTGCAGATGTGCTTCCACTGCTGGTGAGTTTTTGTGAGATGCCTACAGTCCAAAATATGAAAAACAACAACAATGACCCATTACAGCTGGTTCTGCTCTTCTGGCTCTCGGAGCTGGATGCTTTTGTTCCACTTTAATAAAGCTCCAGTGGTCGAAATCTGTAAAATATGCTTTTTTTTTACTTGCACAATGCACACAGAAGCACTGGAAGTCTTTCTTCAGGGGGCCAAGCACCAAGCTTTTGCAGGGTTTTATCACTTTCTGTTATTTTATTCTGTTTTATTGCTTTCAGTTGGACTTTCAAAGTAATCAGAACCATACAAACACCTGACAGTCTTATTTGCAATGCTCTTGAGCTGTGTGCATTGTAGATAAATGTATAAAGCACTCTTTATGCACATGACAATATTATAATAGAAAATTCATTTTGCATTTGAAGCCAGTCTCATATCCGACTTTAATTTGTAGAATTACACCTACACCTCCTAATATCACATGCCCATCACTTCAAATGGAAGAGGTTTAGCATGTTTTTAGTTCCAAAGGAGGCATGGCAATTTTTTTTCTGTCAGGAGGTGTGACATCTATACCCATTAGTCCCAGTGAAGGAGGTGTGACATCTATACCCATTAGTCCAAGTGAAGGAGGTGTGACGTCTCAGTCTATACCCATTAGTCCCAGTGAAGGAGGTGTGACATCTATACCCATTAGTCCCAGTGAAGGAGGTGTGACATCTATACCCATTAGTCCAAGTGAAGGAGGTGTGACGTCTATACCCATTAGTCCAAGTGAAAGAGGTGTGACGTCTATACCCATTAGTCCCAGTGAAGGAGGTGTGACGTCTATACCCATTAGTCCCAGTGAAGGAGGTGTGACGTCTATACCCATTAGTCCCAGTGAAGGAGGTGTGACGTCTATACCCATTAGTCCCAGTGAAGGAGGTGTGACGTCTATACCCATTAGTCCCAGTGAAGGAGGTGTGACGTCTATACCCATTAGTCCCAGTGAAGGAGGTGTGACGTCTATACCCATTAGTCCCAGTGAAGGAGGTGTGACGTCTATACCCATTAGTCCCAGTGAAGGAGGTGTGACGTCTATACCCATTAGTCCCAGTGAAGGAGGTGTGACGTCTATACCCATTAGTCCCAGTGAAGGAGGTGTGACGTCTATACCCATTAGTCCCAGTGAAAGAGGTGTGACGTCTATACCCATTAGTCCCAGTGAAAGAGGTGTGACGTCTATACCCATTAGTCCCAGTGAAGGAGGTGTGACGTCTATACCCAGTAGTCCCAGTGAAGGAGGTGTGACGTCTATACCCATTAGTCCCAGTGAAAGAGGTGTGACGTCTATACCCATTAGTCCCAGTGAAAGAGGTGTGACGTCTATACCCAGTAGTCCCAGTGAAGAAGGTGTGACGTCTATACCCATTAGTCCCAGTGAAAGAGGTGTGACGTCTATACCCAGTAGTCCCAGTGAAAGAGGTGTGACGTCTATACCCATTAGTTTCAGTGAAGGAGGTGTGGTCTCTATACCAATCAGTCCCAGTGAAGGAGGTGCGGCCTCTGTATGCATTAGTCCCAGTAAAGGAGGTGTGGCAACTATACCTATAAGTCCCAGTTAAGGAGGTGTGGCCTCTGTACGCATTATTCCCAGTGAAGGAGGTGTGGCCTCTGTGTCCATACTCCCAGTGAAGAAGGTGTGGCCTTTGTGTCTGTCAGTACCAGTGAAAGAGGTGTGGCCTCTGTACCCATTATTCCCAATGAAGGATGTGTGGCCTTTGTGTCTGTCAGTTCCAGTCTTACCAATCAGTCCCATTGTAGGTAATGTGGCCTCTGCACTGTACCCATCAGTCCTAGTAAAGGAGGCATGGCTTTTGCATCCATTAGTTCCAGTGAAGGATGTGTGGCCCCTTACCAATCAGTCCCAGTGAAGGAGGCATGGCTTTTTTGTCATGTAGAAAAGGAGTCATTGATGTTCAGGAAGTTATTGGTTTTTAGAGGCTGTATGTTGGTACTGCTCTGTGTACACTTCTGTATTGTATTGTATTGTATTGTATTGTATTGTACTGTATTATATTGTATTGTATTGTACTTTATTGTACTGTATTATATTGTATTGTATTGTATTGTATTGTATTGTATTGTACTTTATTGTATTGTATTGTATTGTATTGTATTGTATTGTATTGTACTGTACTTTATTGTATTGTATTGTATTGTATTGTATTGTATTGTACTGTACTTTATTGTATTGTATTGTATTGTATTGTATTGTATTGTATTGTATTGTATTGTATTGTATTGTATTGTATTGTATTGTATTGTATTGTATTGTATTGTACTGTACTGTACTGTACTGTACTGTACTGTATTGTATTGTATTGTATTGTATTGTATTGTACTGTATTGTATTGTATTGTATTGTATT